>NC_142013.1:81594074-81896156 GCF_049901735.1 Notechis scutatus | reverse complement strand
ATTCCTCAATTGGGAGGCCTAGACAATCATTCTTGCCCTAGTCACCTTGCAAATGGACTACTGCAATGGACTCTGCATGGGACTGTCCTTGAGAACTATTGAACTATTGGTTCACAATCTGTCAGTGCAAATAGTGATGAGCATGCTGTCGTATGCCCATATGTCCCTGCCATCCTGCAAGCTGCATTGTTACCAATTTGCTTCTGGCTGTATTTCAAGATTACTTTTAAAGCTCTTCATACCATAAGATCCAGGTATTTGAGGGACTGTTTACCTTCAATAGTTTCTAATTATTCAGCAAGATCATGTAGAGTGAGTACGGTGCACTTTGATTAAATAGGCTCACCTATCAGGATCTAGAAAACATGCTTTCTCTGATATAGTACCTGCCTCCACCTGCCTCCCTGAGATCCATATGGCTCCCACCTTGATGAATTTCTCAAAGTCTTTGAAGACCTGATTGTTCTCTTAAGCTTGGGGCTAGGGTGGGGATTAAGCCCATCCCCATCTTCAAAAAGGGAGACCCAAGCCTAGTTGAAAATTACAGGCCAATCTCCTTATGCTGCGTCACCTGTAAAGTCATGGAATCAATTATTAACCAATCCATCATCCTTCACTTAGAGACAAATAACCTACTCTCCAATAAACAATTTGGTTTCAGAAAAAAACTATCCTGTAATCTGCAACTCTTACACTGCAAAAACATATGGGCGACACAACTCGACCAGGGCAAAGCAATAGATGCAATCTACATAGACTTCTGTAAAGCCTTTGATTCAGTGGTACACGACAAACTACTCCTAAAAATAAAATCCTATGGTATCTCTGGACAACTGAATAACTGGATAGAAGCATTCCTGTCAAACAGACAACAAATGGTCAAAATCGGGAGCGTCCTATCAAATCCAGTACCTGTCAATAGTGGTGTTCCCCAAGGCAGTGTTCTAGGACCAACTCTCTTCATACTCTACATAAACGACCTCTGTGATCATATTAAGAGCAATTGCGTTCTCTTCGCTGATGATGTAAAGCTGTTCAATACCACAGACAATACTGCTACCCTACAAAAAATCTTGACTATGTATCCGAATGGTCAAACAAATGGCAACTTCAAATCTCAACAAATAAATGCTCTGTCTTACATATTGGCAAAAAAATCAGAAAATAAAATACAAGCTGAATAGTCAAGATCTTGTTGATGACCCAAGCTCTGTAAAGGACCTTGGAATACTCACCTCTAATGATCTAAGTGCTAGAGCACACTGCAACTACATAGCCAAAAAGGCATTAAGAGTTGTTAACCTAATCCTACGTAGCTTTTTCTCTGGTAATATCACACTACTAACCAGAGCATACAAAACATTTGCTAGACCAATACTCGAATACAGTTCATCAGTCTGGAACCCACACTACGTATCTGATATTAGCACAATTGAGAAAGTCCAGAAATATTTCACAAGAAGAGTTCTCCACTCCTCTACTCGCTGTAGAATACCTTATGCCACCAGACTTGAAATTCTAGAACTAGAAAACCTTGAATTACGCCGTCTTCGGTCTGACTTAAGCATGGTATACAAAATCATACATTGCAATGTCCTACCTGTCAATGAATACTTCAGCTTCAACCATAACAACACAAGAGCACACAATAGATACAAACTCAAAGTAAACCGCACCAAACTTGATTGCAGGAAATACGACTTCAGCAATAGAGTGGTCAATGTCTGGAATACTCTACCCGACTCTGTAGTTTCTTCCCAAACCCCAAAAACTTTAACCTTAGACTGTCTACTATTGACCTCACCCCTTTCCTAAGAGGTCTGTAGGGGGCGTGCATAAGCGCACCAACGTGCCTACCGTCCCTGTCCTATTGTTTCTCTTATTCTTTTATTTTTCTTATATGTAACCATTTCATGTATTCACAACTATGTATACATTTATACTTATTATCTTGTAAACAATTGGCAAATCAAACAAATAAATAAAAATAAATAAAATAAATAAATAAAGATGTCAGTTTTTTTTGTCATATTGTATGTTTGTTCTGGATTTTATGATTCTTTTTTCTCGGTTTTGTGTTTCATTCCCTGCTTTTTAAACTAGAAGCTGACCAGAGTAATTTGGGTTCAGGGGGCCTTTATACTTAAACAAACAGACAGACAAATCTGGTACCATTACTGTCATTCCCTTGTTGGAGTCCGATTCTGAGGGGGAGATTGACCAGCTGACAGGGAGTGGGAGTGTGGAGCCAGTGGCTGTGGAAGAAATGGGGGAAGGGCACAGTCTGGCTGGGCATTCAGGGAAGACCCAGGGCCATCCCCTCTTCATCCTAAGGCATGCAGGAAGGAATGGAGAAGGGAGCAATGTGGCTTACGGGAGAGGAAAAGGCCCTGATCCCCTTCATGGGCTGCAGCTGGGAAGATTGTTTAAAAGGGCAAACTGCGCATGGCAAAGTTTCTGGAAGCAAAGAGTTATCTTTGTCGAGGCTTATCTGGGTTTTGGCATCCTCCCAACTATGGGTGCTGTGTTATCTTTTGGAAGTCTGAAATTTATCATCCTGGCCTGTCGTGTTAATTACTTCAGCTTGGTTTGTGTTGTTTTTTTTTTATTTCTAATTATCTTTACTTTGGGTTTGGACTCATTTCTTTCCTTTGTAGACTGTTTTTGGAAGAGTTTGATCTCCAGCCGAGGATAACTGGACATTGGGGATCATGTTGGAGGCATTAAAGGGAATTTATCTACTTTGGTGACTTTGTTATTTTTCTGCAATGCCCCAGTCATCACAATTACTAATTTAGGGTTGAAAACCTATCCAGGTGGGGTTTTTTTTGTCCCATATTATGCTAAACAAAATCAAGGCTGTGATTCTTTCAGCTCCAAATTCCTTTACAGCCACATGGAACAGAAATTTTTCAGCAGCAATGAGTGTTTAATAATAGCTTAACAAGGAAGCTAATATTATATTCCATTAGGTGCTAAGGACAGACTTTGTTATTTTCTTAGATATTTTAGAAACCGTGATATATTAGTGGTTAATGGGACTTCGCTATTTTGCTGCAAGGTCTCTTACAGTCATGCTTTTGAATTGTATGTATGTGTTTTAATCTAATTTGTATGAGGCCAGTTAACCCTACTTCAGGGTTATTTAGAAGTAAAAATGCATATATATTCATAATTCACTTGTAAAGATTGAAAAATAACCTGTATAAAATAAAGTACTCCCTTGCCCAGGTGTAAAACAAATTGAAAAACACTGGCTTTCATTTTGAAGCCCCCTTCCCAGCAAAAGGTAAAAATAACACTGTTTTAAAATCTCCACAAGAGGTCACTGTAATCACTAGCAATAGTTTAATTGGAATTTAAACTACAGCAGAATATTTAATTGAAGACCAATCAAGAAAGAATCCTTTTTTTAAAAAAACACAATTACTTTTATTTGGAGTCTCATCTGTTTTCTAATGATTTGTCTACAAAAGCTCTTAGGGTGTTTTAAACTTGCCAGGAGAAAGCTTGCATATAAAAACATGACCAAGTAAGCTATTTCTCCTCTTGCGCCTCCCCCAGCCCCCAAATTATGACCTTTGTGAAAGAAGACATTTTAATTAAAAGGATTTACAAGGCATGGCAGTGGCACAGCTGGCTATCTCTGAGAAAATGCATATGTATAAAGGGTCCTAATAAACCACATTGTGCTCTGCAACTGAAAGCAATATCTAAGATAACAGGAAAGTTATATATAATTCTCTAACAATATGCTACCCATCTACTTTGTTTTTTTAAAGGTAAATTCAGTGCAGTTAAGCAATTTATTTTAAACAATAAGCCACTGGAGGAAAACAAACATGAAAATATATTTATTTCAGATACACATAACATTTACAGAATTGTAGCAAATTTCTTGCTATTGTATACTACACTGCTTGAAAAAATAAAGGGAACACTTAAACAACACAATGTAACTCCAAGTCAATCACACTTCTGTGAAATCAAACTGTCCACTTAGGTAGCAACACTGATTGACAATCAATTTCACATGCTGTTGTGCAAATGGAATAGACAACAGGTAGAAAGCATAGGCAGTTAGCAAGACATCCCCAATAAAGGAGTAGTTCTGCAGGTGGTGACCACAGACCACTTCTCATTTCCTATGCTTTCTGGCTGATGGTTTGGTCACTTTTGAATGCTGGCGGTGCTTTCACTCTAGTGGTAGCATGAGACGGAGTCTACAACCCACACAAGTGGCTCAGGTAGTGCAGCTCATCCAGGATGGCACATCAATGTGAGCTGTGGCAAGGTTTGCTGTGTCTGTCAGCGTAGTGTCCAGAGCATGGAGGCGCTACCAGGAGACAGGCCAGTACATCAGGAGATGTGGAGGAAGCCATAGGAGGGCAACAACCCAGCATCAGGACCACTACCTCCACCTTTGTGCAAGGAGGGACAGGAGGAGCACGGCCAGAGCCCTGAAAAATGACCTCCAGCAGGCCGCAAATGTGCATGTGGCTGCTCAAACGGTCAGAAACAGACTCCATGAGGGTGGTATGAGGGCCCGATGTCCACAGGTGGGGGTTGTGCTTACAGCCCAACACCGTGCAGGACGTTTGGCATTTGCCAGAGAACACCAAGTTTGGCAAATTCACCACTGGCGCCCTGTGCTCTTCACAGATGAAAGCAAGTTCACACTGAGCACATGTGACAGACGTGACAGGGTCTGGAGACACCATGGAGAACATTCTGCTGCCTGCAACATCCTCCAGCATGACTGGTTTGGCAGTGCGTCAGTAATGGTGTGGGGTGGCATTTCTTTAGGGGGCCGCACAGCCCTCCATGTGCTTGCCAGAGGTAGCCTGACTGCCATTAGGTACCAAGATGAGATCCCTTGTGACACCATATGCTGGTGAGGTTGGCCCTCGGTTCCTCCTAATGCAAGACAATGCTAGACCTCATGTGGCTTGAGTGTGTCAGCAATTCCTGCAAGACGAAGGCATTGGTGCTATGGACTGGCCCGCCCGTTCCCCAGACCTGAATCCAATTGAGCATATCTGGGAGATCATGTCTCGCTCCATCCACCAACGCCACATTGCACCACAGACTGTCCAGGAGTTGGTGGATGCTTTAGTCCAGGTGTGGGAGGAGATCCCTCAGGAGACCATCCGCCACCCCATCAGAAGCATGCCCAGGCATTGTAGGGAGGTCATACAGGCACGTGGAGGCCACACACACTACTGAGCCTCATTTTGACTTGTTTTAAGGACATTACATCAAAGTTGCATCAGCCTGTAGTGTTTTTTTCCACTTTAATTTTGAGTGTAACTCCAAATCCAGACCTCCATGGGTTGCTAAATTTGATTTCCATTGATAATTTTGGTGTGATTGTGTTGTCAGCACATTCAACTGTGCAATGAACAAAGTATTTAATAAGAATATTTCATTCATTCAGATCTAGGATGTCTTATTTTTGTGTTCCCTTTATTTTTTTGAGCAGTGTATTTATGCTTTTCCAGGAAAATGTAAAATGGGGTAGGTTATATTACATCTGTTGGAAGTTAAAATCCATCCCACTCCTAGGAAAATGAAATATTTTAGGATATACTAAAAAGGCAGAATATTTCCCCTAAAAAGAGAAGTAGAAACTCACCTCAGAAGCTGAAGCTCACCCCCACCTTGTTAATGGGTGGGCTAAGGCCAGGGCCAGAGTATTCTACATAACAAAGCTCTCCACTCATCTCACGACATGGCCTGGGAAAATTGCATCAGCCAGCACTCAGGTGAAGCCATGTGGTCCAGACAAAGTCTACAAAGTTAACAGATAACAGAGTTGGAAGGGACCTTATAGGTCCACTAATCTATCCCACCCAAGTGGGAGACCCTACACCATTTCTGACAAATGGGAGTTCAATCTCTTCTTGAAAGTCTCAAGTGATGGTGCTTCCACAACTTCCAAGGGCAAGCTGTTCCATTGGTTGATTGTTCTCACTGTCAGAAAGTTTCTCCTTATTTCCAGGTTAAATCTCTCCTTGTTCAGTTTCCATCCATTATTTCTTGTCTGGCCTATAGGAGCTTTAGAAAATAGATTGACCCCTTACTCCCTGTGGCAGCCCCTCAAATATTGGAAGACCGCTATCATGTCTCCCCTGGTCCTTCTCTTCACTAGACTAGCCAAGCCCAGTTCCTGCAACCGTTCATTGTATGTTTTAGCTTCCAGTCCCCTAACCATCCTGTTTGCTCTTCTCTGTATATTTTAGTTAGTAGGACCCCCATCCCTGGGAGTCTGACAGCCAATGGCACACATTTCTTACACAGGAACAGGAAACACTAAGGTGGAGCCTTAAAACTAAGGGTCTCTCATCTTCTTGTCCCTTCTTTTGCTTCACCCAACATCTTGAAGCATGTGGTCGTCCTTTTCACTTTGGAGCTCCAAGCCATGTGGCCCTGTCCACCATTAAACCATCTTTCCAAACAGCCTCCATGTTTCCAGTGTCTTTTTCCCCACTTGGAACTGAACCTAGAAGGATATTTCTTCCAACACATCAAACATCAATTTATATATTTCCATATTGTGAATATATGAAATGTAGAGAAAACAAAGATGACCAAGAATACGGTCTGTTTGTTTATGCACTAGATGTATGTGAAATTCAGCTAATACTAATAATTTCAGAGTACTGTAATAATCCATTAAGTAAGTCACCAAAAAGAAGAATATAATTAATAACACATTTTACTATATATGGCTATAAAACTAAATACACGCCACTTCCCGTTTTCAGTAATAAAGTTGTTCGTTTTGATTGATTGATTGATTATTGTGTCAACTGTTATGACCCTCTAGATAAATTTTATCCTGCATAGTCTGATCCCTCAGATCTTCCAATAGTCCTCCCATCACCACTGTAATTGAGTCCATCTTCCTTGGTGCTCATTATCTTGTCTTTTCGTCCATGTTCTAGCATTACAGGGAGCTCTGTAAAACTGTCTAAAAATCTTCATTATGTCTCTTCTGAGTTGTAGATCTAGGCCAGGACTGTCAAACTCCCGGCCCGTGGGCCAAATGCGTCATGTGCTGGCCAGTGAAGGGGGAAAAAGTCCCGATATGTCACATGATGCCGACGTGACGCCATGAGTTTGACACCCCTGTTCTGGACTATGGCTCTCCTCCTCCTCTTGTTCTAATAATCCAGTTTGCTTTTTGAAGCAACAATATAAAAAATGCCGCCATAATAAAGAGACAATGCATGGTTGGCATTCTACATTTCCACAAATCCATGAAAACTAACATCTCTCAGTAGATCAGTTATTTTATTCATTGCTCCCCAGATCCACCCTACCCTTTGATAGTTTGATTGATAAAGTAAACCATATTTACCTATTGCTACTTGCAAGTAAGAATTACAAGTTATGCATATGCAAATTACAAGTTAGGTATTTTGTTCAGCTTCTGGTATTTGCTTATATATAAAGGGAAAAGGGAAAAATGTGATAGGTAACTAACAGATGCCGTGCTAAATGAGGGCTAGCTAGTTGAGTTAGGAGTGATAACTGTGAAGGAAATATATTCCCCTGCATGGTAGTGTTTTGTGTTTTCTAAAGTGCTCTTGGCACAGTTTCTATGGTATAACAATGAAGGTGCCATTATCTTTTCATAACAGAGGCCATAGGAACTTGTTCAGCCCACAGCAAGAGTCCTTTATATCTCCACAAATGTCTTGGTTCTCAGACAAAACTAAAAGTCAGTTGTGATCTGAATAGCAATCAGGCTGCATCTGTATTGATTTAGTGCAGGAATGAGAATATAAATGTTTCTGTGATAACTAGGAACTACTGTATATATTGAGGCATACAGATCTTAAACAATGTGGTTCATAAGAATTCATCAAGAATTTCAGAAATAGCTGATTCCAGAGAGAGCGTTATATGATTTAACATCCAGATCTGGAAAGAGAGATTCAGAGGAAAGGGCCATATTTTCCCTATCACAGAAGAAGGAAAAATACAAAGTGTTACAGTTTTTTGTATTTTAACAAAGTGAGTAAAATGGGTAAGCATGCTAGAAGATTAAGAGAGGATAAAATGCCAAATTTTATTTTAAAAACAGTGGCATTTAAAACATTAAAGAGGCAGTAATGTGTTTGACAGAGAAAGAAGGTGAAGTAGTGTATAATGTTACTTCCTTTTGCTGGGAACACGTATGTCAAACTAAAGAGAACCTGAAGGAAGTTTTTGCAATGAGAAAGGTTAGCTGTACTGTAAAGAAATATAACACCCTTTTGTGAACAGAAGCCAGTTTCATATTTTAGTCCCTTAAAATGCACATTTCAGTTAATTCACATTCCAAATTCAGAGCCCTACAAATGCATTTTGTCCTCTTTCTCTGGCTACTTTCCCCTCTCTCTGTTTCTCATCTTCAGTTATTTCTCCCCAGTAGTGGTTTTTTTTTTTGTATTCTCTTCTTCATATCCTGTAAAGTTTTTTTCTTCTTCAATAGGTTAATGCAGAGTTGCTGTTAGGACTAATTCCTCTCATTTCTTATAGGATTCAGTATTGACAATTTTTTATGTATTTTCTTCACCAAGGTGTATATAAATAAATGGCCTTACCTGTTTCTATGCAGTCCCAAGCTTAAACACTGCTTTGTTATTCTATTTTCTGAAGACTATGAGAAGGGAAAAAGATGTCCACTTCTTAGCTCCTTTGAAATTCCATTGCTTTTGTTACAGGGAAAGAGAACATATTAAACTGGGCAAGTTAGCAAGTTATCTAGCTGGAAAGGAAGTTTTAGTCATATTACTAATCTGCAGTGAGTAACTACCTTAGAAGAAAGCCATAAGCAAAATAATATAGAAGATCATTTGCAGCAAAATCAATATGATAGCATAGGATAGGAATGTATATTTCCTTGGGGTGAATTTATTTTGGAATATTCATTCCAAAGAGAAATGATCAAAACTAGTGAAGCTCAGATATTTGCTTTCTCCTTTCTTTAATTTTCTGACTGTTTGGGAATTATACCTACAGTTCATGAAATAAATTACATCTCCCCCCCTTCTGTTCAATCATGTCCTATTCTTGGAGATTGCTTGAACCAGTTCCTGCAGTTTCCTTGGCAGGTGGTTTGCCTCCTTCCTAGAGCTAAGAGAATGTGACTGGCCCAAGGCCACCCACATGGCTTTGTGCCTAAAGTGAGATTAAAACTTATGGTCTCTGGGTTTGTAGCCTGATGCCTTAACCACTGTACTAAACTGGCTCTAAATAATAACATCCATTTGCTAAGTTGAAAAGTGGATTTAGATATTGTTGTGAATCAATAAAAGTGAATAACCTAAATGCAAATTAGGGGTTGAAAACCTGCACACTTGATTGGTCCTTATACAACAACTTGGGATTGGGCCAGAACCAGTCCCTGATTGGCCACTTTTGGGACTGGTCCTATTGGTCAGTAGTTTGAACCTGTTGCACATTTTCATTGGTTAATAAGGCAGCAGCTAACCCTATAAAAGGGTTACTGCTGCCCATAGCATTGCTCTGTTACGTTCTGATTCCTGTTATTATTAAAGAGTTGAAGTCACTGGTCAGATGTCTGGTCTCCTTATTCTCCAAACTTAACACTGGCGACGAAGGTGGGATTCGGAGACCGAAGAGCTGACTAACCTACAGAGCAACTAACAGAGCACGTGGTCGAACACGCACCATCAACGGCAACATGGCCAGCGGTGCCATACCACCCGCTCCATTCAACCCAGAAACTGAAGACTGGGAGGCCTACATGGATCGGTTCCAGATGTTTCTGGAAACCAAAAATTTGAAAGATGCGACAACCGGAAAAAAAGAGCTATCTTTCTAACTCATTGTGGACCAACCGTGTTTAAAATGGCAAAGTCGCTTGCCAAGCCAGCAGAGGTAAAAGAAATGGACTGGGACGTCCTCGAGCGTTACTACAGGCTCACTATGCGCCCACCGTACCAACCCTAGTAAGAAGACACGAATATTACCAGAGGGACCAACGGAAGGGCGAAAGCCTTGCCAATTACATCGCGGACCTCCGGAACCTAGGAGGCCTCTCGGGTTCGCAGACTTGGAAGAAGCCCTCCGGGACCGCCTGGTTCTGGGCCTAGAAAACGGCGCTATCCAGAGCAAAATTATGGCTAAGGGGACATCAGCCTCACCGATGCCCTTAAAGAAGCCTTGGCAGCGGAGGCGACAAAGAAGTCGGCAGCCCAAATGCGCCGCACCAACGCACCGCTCGTAAACTCGCCACTGATACCTCGCCCGCTCAGAGAGACACCCGGTATCAACTCACCACGAAGACCTAGAGTCCCCGTCCGACAGCGATGATGAAGAGGTCAACCGACTTCGAACGGAGAGAGACCAGTCCACACAACACTCATTTCGACCGTGTGCCGGCTGTGAAGCAAATCACCCACGATCCGGCTGCAAATTCCTCGCGCACTTTGCTGCCATTGCGGGAGCGCGGTCACATCGCAAGGTTTGCAGAAGCAAACAGAACTCCAAACCCCGACAGGCGAATTCCAGTCTTCCAGTTCTTGGCACACACCGAGAAAAAGTGAACCACTCCTACAGAAACAAGCCATCTACCACTTCCACCAGGCGTGAGGAAACCAGGCGGGAAGAGACCCACCAAACAATCACCATAGGCCACGCTACATCCCTTGATGCCGGGAAAATCCGAGTAAAGTCGCCATCGAAAACAAACCTTGCGTGATGGAGGTAGACTGGGATCTTCCCTCTCGATGGTGTCGTGGAAAACGCCCAACAGCTTATTCCAACGATTCGCCGCCAAGACCTTAACCCTCAAAGGGTTATACTCAAAGACTATCAGGGCAATTCCCGTCGTCGGGTCCCGCAGGTTCCAGGTCTCATTCAAGGACCGGACCGTCGCACTACCACTGACTGTCGTGGATCGAGACAGGCCTAGTCTTCTAGGCCTTCAATGGTTCAGGCCACTCGGAATCACTGTAGCCGGAGTCCACAAGGCCGAAAGCGTCGATTGGGAGGAAGCACTCGTGCAAGAATTCCAAGACGTTTTCGCGAACGGACTAGAGCAAGTATAAGGGGACCCCAATCTCGTTTAACTTGAACCCTGAAATAGCACCCATCCGCCTTAAGCGCGCTGGTGCCGTGTTCGCCTTAAAGCCTAAAATCGATGAACAACTCGATAAGCTGATAGCGCAGGGCGTACTGGAACCCACCGACCACGCCGTTGGGAAACCCCGATAGTGACGCCTATCAAGCCTGATGGGTCCCTAAGAATTTGTGGAGACTACCGGGCCATATTAAACCACGCACTGCAGCAAAGTGCTTATCCAGTACCGGTAGTGCAACATTTACTCCATTCCTGGGCGGCGGGAAAGTTTTCGCCAAACTAGATCTAGCCCAGGCGTATCAACAATTGCCTGTAGACCCAACCACAGCCGAGGCGCAAACGATCGTAACACATAGGGGCGCATTTAAATGCAACCGGCTCCAATTCGGGTAAGCGTTGCCCCTGGAGTCTTCCAGAGTTTAATGGAAAGGTTACTACAAGGGATAAAAGGTGTTGTCCCATATTTCGACGATGTACTCATCGCCGCACCTAACAAAGACATCCTAGAAAAACGACTCAGAGAGGTTTTGCGAAGATTCCAAAATGCAGGCCTCAGAGTAAAAAAAGATAAATGCCAATTATGTACCGAAAAAAGTAGAATTTTGGGATACCTCCTGGACAGCCAAGGAATTCATCCCACCGAAGACAAATTACGAGCAATTAAAAAGGCACCCACTCCAAGGAACAAGGCAGACCTACAGGCGTTCCTTGGACTTATCAATTTCTATAATGTGTTTTTACCCCACAAAGCAACAGTAGCTGAACCATTGCATAGACTATTAGACAAAAAGCAACGTGGGTTTGGGGACAACGGGAACAACATGCCTTCCAACAAGTAAAGAAATTGCTAACTTCTGATTCAGTACTTATGCAGTACAACGAGACTCTGCCACTCACTATCACGTGTGATGCATCACCTTTGGGGTTGGGGCAATTCTGGCCCACGTGTTACCAAACGGAGCAGAGGCCCCAATCACGTTTTTTCGCGAACCTTAGCTAAAGCTGAACGAAATTATAGTCAGCTGGACAAAGAAGCTTTAGCTATTGTTGCTGCAGTTAAAAGATTTCACGAATATGTTTATGGCCGTACGTTTACAATAATCACTGATCATAAACCGCTACTGGGGATCATTGCGGGTAATAAACCAACCCGTATATATTATCCCCCAGAATGACCCGTTGGTCTGAATTCTTGGCGGCCTACAACTACACCTTGCAACACCGCCCGGGAAATCGATTCTCCACGCCGATGCACTGAGCAGAACACCGCTCCCAGACGCTGTTGTGGATCCAGCCCCAACCCTCTCAACACTACAGATTGAAGCTCTACAGGCACCACCCTTGACGGCTAGAGACATTGCTTTTGAAACGAAACGTGACCCAGTTCTGCAACACATACTACGCTGGGTTGAACGGGGGTGGCCGACGGACCAAATTGCACCTGAATGGGCGCCCTTCAAAGCCCGCCAAACCGAACTGTTTTCCCAAAGGGCTGTATCTTGTGGGGCGATCGAGTCGTAATCCCTGGCAAATTGCAACAGACTGTGTTGGCGGTATTGCATGAGGGACATCCGGGCATTGTGCGGATGAAATCACTCGCACGCAGCTATGCTTGGTGGCCGGGAATCGACAAAGAATCGAGGCCTGGGTCACTACATGCCAACGTTGCCAGGACGTCAGCAACGCCCCACCTAAAGCAAGCCCAACCGAATGGGAAACGCCGAGGGACCGTGGTCCCGTATTCATATTGACTTTGCGGGACCTACCAAAGGTCACACTTTCCTGATTACTGTCGACGCCTATTCTAACTGGCTCGAGATTCATCGAATGCACACAACTACAACTGACTCAGTTATTAATAAATTAAACAGACTATTTGCCACACACGGGTTTCCGGACGTGTTGGTCTCGGACAATGGCCCACAGTTCACTGCATTGCCCTTTGAACAATATCTTGCTGATCGGGCATCCGCCATGCGCTAACCTCGCCCGCGCACCCTGCGGCAAATGGACGTGCAGAACGCATGGTACAATTTGTGAAAAAGACCCTGCACAAAATGGAATTTGGCAACATCGCAGAAAATCAATCAAATTCTCTTATTGCAGCACATCACGCCCACAGCGTGACCAACAAAAACACCTGCTGAACTTCTTATGGGGCGGAATATACGATCGCACCTTGACCGGCTCCACCCGCTTTCGCACCGGAAAAACCTTTCGGCTCCAGCAGCAAATGCCGGGAATTTAAGGTAGGCGATTTAATCTTTGCCAAAAACTTTTCCGGCAACCCGTTATGGATACCCGCAACCGTTACCCACCTCACCGGGCCTAGATCTTACCGCCTGCTAACAGACGATGGGAGGGTGTGGAAACGCCACATAGACCAGCTCCGATCGAGATTACCACCCAGTGGCCATGACTTCCCGGTTCACCAACTCAAGGGGGAGGGAGTATCGAGGGAATTGACTTTGATACAACTAATAGCAGGTCAACGGGAGCCCTACAGCCCAGCGAAGCACCGGAACGTGAAGTGGGGAGGAGTTGACGTCTTCAGGGAACTTTAATACGGGGAAAACGAACTGCAAAACCCGAAGAAACACGCAGTAGCAGAGACAACCACAGTGAATGCAGCACGGAATCGCCGTGCAGCGAAATAGAATTTAACAAAGGTCATCCAAACGCTCCACGGAACCAGACATTAGACAAAACCCGGTGGAGCCTCGGAAATCATCCAGGCAGACCAAACGGCCTGCCTATCTTGAGATTTTATTACAGGTCCCCTCAAACGGAACCCAAGGGGAGGGTGTTGTGAATCAATAAAAGTGAATAACCTAAATGCAAATTAGGGTTGAAAACCGCACACTTGATTGGTCCTTATACAACAACTTGGGATTGGGCCAGAACCAGTCCCTGATTGGCCACTTTTGGGACTGGTCCTATTGGTCAGTAGTTTGAACCTGTTGCACATTTTCATTGGTTAATAAGGCAGCAGCTAACCCTATAAAAGGGTTACTGCTGCCCATAGCATTGCTCTGTTACATTCTGATTCCTGTTATTATTAAAGAGTTGAAGTCACTGGTCAGATGTCTGGTCTCCTTATTCTCCAAACTTAACAGATATCTTCCCTCATAAGGCATGATAATTAGTCTACTAAGGAAAGATACAATTTAAATCCTTGTGCTGTTCAATAGAACTGAATTTCCAATCTCTGGCTTCCTTGCTATAAAGAAAAACAAGTGATTACTGAACTTTCTATTTTCCTCTGATATATGTCTTCTTACTTAATACAGCAGAATAAATTAAATTAATGATTCTATGTTCTTAATTCACCTTTTCTGTTGATATCAGATATATATATAGGAGAGATTTAAAATACTTTAGACTTTATAAATTTTAATATATACATTTATATAATTTATATTGTATATTTCTATCTTCTCTGTTTTCAGGTTCAAATCTTTATTTCAGTTTATTCCCTGTGGAGAAATATTGGTTTCTTTCACACCTGTCAGTATGGCCAATTTTGGAATGTGTGGGATTTGCATCAATATTGAAGGGTATAACTTCCCAACTGTGCCTTAAAAAAGTTAAAAGCATGTAATTGTAATGAAAGGAGAGCTTTTATGTATGCTGTCATTAGAAAAAAGGTGAACGTGCTTCATCTAACATTTAGCACAGAGCAGATTCTAAGAATTCTGTAGCAGATCTAGATATGGCCGTCAAAGCTGTATCTAACCTGCTAGGTATTCCAGTGATTATCTTTGAATATGATTTGGTCATACTCTGCAGGTGCTATGACAGCACTTATGCAGGTTGTTTTGGCCAATGGAAAATAAAAGTATTATATGGTTCATGGAATCACAAAATATGACAAACTTAATTATTTTTAATTATTTGCTGGGAAAAGCAAAAATCCATTGTGACATTTGAATCTATTGTATTTCCAGTTTCGTGGAATATTGCTGCTGCTTGATGGGGGTGCTTGATTGCACCGATTAAGCAGTCTTAACAGCATTATTTTTCTACTGAACCATGAATACACACACACACACACACACACACACACGTTTTATATATATGTATGTATGTATGTATGTATGTATGTATGTATGTATGTATGTATATATGTGTATGTGTATGTGTATGTGTATATGTATATGTATATGTATATGTATATGTATATGTAACATTGAGAATTGTGGAGAGTCTTTCTATTGATTTATGGCTGTTTCATCACACCTCCCAATTTAAGGCCAATTTAACTTAACATTGATCTATGAAATGAACATATATCCAGTGGTGGGCTCCAAATAATGGTTTGTCCTAAAGACCGGATGGGCATGGCTGGGGTGGATGTTTCATGCGAATGAGTGGGTGTGGCCAACTCAATGTCACTCACAGCAAGATGGGGAGGTGCAGGCAAGCTGAAACGTCGGTGGCTGCAGCCTTAGACTTACCTTTGTGCAGCAACAGTAATGGTGATTCTCCAACGCCTCTTGCTGTGTCTCGCTGCCCAACAGTCAGGGTTTTTAAAAAGGTTTTTGCAGCAGGAAATGGTAGGTGGCTACTTCTGGCCTTTGTTGGCACAGCTGGGCCCATGACCCCACCCCGAAACACTGCTTGCAGCCGCTGGCAGTCTTTTTTATGCAAGATGCCTGCAGCTTCCACCATTTTTTCAGTGCAAGAAGCCTGCAGCCACCACTTTTTTTCAGCGTGAGAAGCCTGCAGCCACTGTTTTTTGCCGGCGCAAAGGGCCTGCAGCAGCAGCTGGAGGCTTCTTGCACTGGCAAAGACTTGCAGCTGGAGGCTTCTTGCACTGGCAAACACTGGCGGCTGCAGGCTTCTTGCACTGAAAAAAAGCAGCGGCTGCAGGCTTCTCATGCTGAAAAAAAAAACGGCTGCAGCTGCAGGCTTCTCACGCCGGCAAAGAGATGGCAGTGCAGGCTTCTCGTGCCGCTTTGTGCTAGCACGAAAGACCTGCAGCAGCTGCCTCTTTGCTGGCTGGAACCCAGCCAGGAGTGGTAGCTAGAGGATTCTTGTGCCACTTTTTGCTGGGCGACTGGAGGATTCTCACACTGGCAAAGAGGTGGCGGCTGCAGGATTCTTGTGCCGCTTTTTGTGTGAAAGGCTTGCAGCAGCCGTCTCTTTGCCAGCCAAAACCGATCCAGGAGCAGTGGCTGGAGGATTCTCATGCCAGCAAAGAGGTTGGTGGAGGGGGAACACGGAAAGTCTCAGCCGCCTTTCAGGCCCTGCTGTGGGCTGCTGCCTGCTCGACCTCCACTCTGTCTTGGGTCCTGCATCCAGTCCACGACCCGGCCAGCAGATGGGTGAGCAGGCGGCCCTTGGGGGAAGCAGTTTTTCTCAGGCCTTGCACCTGGAAGGCCCCACGGAAGCCGAAGCTGGGCCTGAAAGGCAGCCGAGTCTCGCCATGTGTCTCCCCCTACTGAGGCAGTCCTTCAGCTGAGTGTAGCAATCCCAGAATGGAACTTCCTTTCCTGCTGTCAGCCTTACCTTCTATTCCATGGGGCTTGTACCATTCTCACAGTAGCGGCATGCGGGCAAAGGCCCCAGGGAAGGCCAGAGCCAGGGCCTGGCATGTTCCCTGACCCAAGACGGCTGAGGAGGCAGCATGCGGGCTGAAGGATGGCAAGAGCCAGGCCCAAAAGGCGGCTGAGCCTCTTCGTGTCCACCCCAAGGTGGCCCTTCAGCCGAGCGCTTTACCTTCATGGGCAGCCACAGTGACCATAGCAGGTGAAGCTCAGAGATCAGCTGGCCTATTTGGTTTGGGCGGGTGAGTGAGTAAAGAAGCCAGGGAGTAACTGGGCGCGGGCGTGTCTCTAGCCACCAGCCAAGGCAGGCGAGACGAGATAGGGTGGGGTGGGTGGGGCCAGCCAGTGGTGGGATTTGCCGGTTCGCCGAACTGCGCAGAATTTTAACAACCAGTACACACGAACTGGTGAGAACTGGCAGCTGCCCACCTCTGCATATATCTTATCATTCTTCAATATGTGCATCTGGAAAGTCTGCTTTCAAATGCATATATTCATTCAGCAATACTTTTACTGGGCTAAAAATGGAAAGCTGCCAAGTTCTTTATAGTTCTTCAAATTATTTTTTCTTGTATATTCTGTTACCTTTTCCATTTTCCTATGAAGAAAAATAATTATTTTTCTAAGGTATTTAGTAAAATGGTATCCACTTCAGAATTCATTTGCATAATATGTTTTTCACCCAAAGTTCTGCCATAATTTATTGAGAATCTGTAGCGACTCTAAATGGTAATTCTTCAAAGGTTAACTTTAAATTAATGGTTATTTTAAAAATAATGTACAATTACAATATAATGTAATGGCAAAAAAGAACAAAGATTAATTTATTATCAACTCTAAATTTATGTGAATTATGCTTGACATTAATTTTTTTAGTGGCAATGAGACATTATCATACATGTTTTCCATTTTTATTGGAAATGGAAATCCAATCCATAGATTCAAATTAATGGAGTTTCATTCATTCCATGATAAGAACTGAGTTAACCTCTGTCTTAGCTAGTAGAAAAGAGCATTCCATATTACAAAAAATTAAAAAATCAACGTATTCCCTTAATGTTGTTATCACTAATCCATTTGCCATTTGTCTGAATTATTAACATTGGTCTGTAATTTACATACACCTGGAAAGTTGTGTAACAAATCTCAGAAGGCATACTAGTTAAACAAAAATGTCATTCCCGCTTTTCAACAAGAATAGAATAGCAATAGAATTTGGCAATTATATGCTGTATTATGGTACTGCATATAGAATCTCAGTACTCAATTCTACTAAGCAGTAGTATATCAGATTCATATATCATTTCAAATTTCAAACACTAAAATCCTTTCTATGATAATTAAAAAAAAATACTCATCACTTTCCTAATATATAAGAAAGGTGGCAGATGAGATCCTGTCAACTACAGTCCAATTATTCTTTCCTCTGTAATTAGTAAACTTCATGTTAGATTTCTCTGTCACTGATTGCATGTCCATATGTATTCTGAGAACATTATAGTACAGGCAGGATTTTTAGAGACAAGCATTCTACAGCAATTCAGTGTACAATATTACATTATTTAGTAGAGAAATATTAGAAACCTTTGAATCAAACTCTTTTTGTTGCCTTAATTGGCTTTAACTCCATTCCTTGAGAAAAACTAATTCAAAAATTGATCACTGTCTTCTTAATTTGATTAGTCAATTAGACTGTGATAACACTATGCTGGCTAAAGGCAATTAGTTCAGTGATATAACAGAGTCTATCCCCACCCATAAAGTGGCTAAGCAAGGATATATTTTAGACTCACGTTGTTTAACCTTTACATTAATGATATTCTTGAAGCTTTTCTAATAAAACATTTAAAAAGACAAGATCTGAGACAGTATGGATTATCAATATCAGTCCTATCTGCTTTAGGTCTAGAAAACCCTTGATAGAATTTAATTAGAGGGCATTGAATTTAGACATTCAGGTGGATAAACCAAACTTTCCCATCTTTTAAATAGACAAATTGCTCTCTCCCTCTGGATCCCTCGCCAATTCTATAAGATTCTGTATGGCCTGTAAGGATCTTCTCCCTAGCCAATGTAGATGTTGTCCCCAGTTGGGTGACAGCTGGTTGATATGTCAACTTTCTATATGAAGATCAGATATTTATCTGCTCAAATATAGAAGTTGTGCGTCTGTTTTGCAAATTCTTTTAAAGTACCCACTCTAAATACACTGGTGAGTAGAACTAATATGCCCTTTAATTAGATAAACTCCACTCATCATGAGGAAATTGAGGTATTCATATTAATGATCAATATCCAGGTTTTCTGAAGGCAGTAGCAACTATAAAAAAAGATGTTGAGACTCTAGAAAAAGTACAGAGAAGAGCAACCAGGATGATTAGGGGGACTGGGGACGAAAACATATGAAGAACGGTTACAGGAACTGGGCATGGCTAGTCTAGTGAAAAGAAGGACCAAGGGAGACATGATAGCAGTCTTCCAATATTTGAGGGGCTGCCACAGGGAGGAAGGGGTCAAGCTATTTTCTAAAGCTCCTGTAGGCCAGGCAAGGAATAATGGATGGAAACTGAAGAAGGAGAGATTTAACCTGGAAAAAAGGAGAAACTTTCTGACAGTGAGAACAATCAACCAATGGAACAGCCTGCCCTTGGAAGCTGTGAGAGCGTCATCACTTGAGACTTTCAAGAAGAGATTGGACTCCCATTTGTCAGAAATGGTGTAGGGTCTCCTGGGTGGACTAGATGACCTATAAGGTCCCTTCCAACTGTGATTATCTGTTATCTGTTATCTTTATTAATAGCTCTAGCTTAGTCCCTTCCATACAATTCGGGAATTATAGGATGTCATGTCATTGTGTGTATGTTGTGCCATTATTACAAGAATTATTCCCTAGATGTCAGATCAGACCTGCACCACTGCATAATGTAACTATCAGAACCAGAGATTTTGTCGACTTCCATTAGTTATTGTTTCTTTCATTTCAGATGCATTGACTGGGGCCTCAAAAATTGTTGTTGCCTTTCTAAGAGAATAGTCTCAGATTTTCTTTTTATTATCTCAACTGAGAAGTACTCCTATCTTAGTAAATGTTTGAATAAAATTGCTGGAAGAGAATGTTAATGAATTTCATGTTTCTGCAAACTTAGCAGTGTCCTTACTGATACTGGACATTTTTTAAATCTATTTTTAATTTCCTTTAGTCTGTAGGCCAGGACCTCCCAGCCTTTTCTTGATTCCTAGTATGCCTGCCAGGTACAAGCTAATAGGAAATCATTTTCAAGGCATGTATTTTATTCATAGATCCTGGGTGCTCAACATGGTTATTTTTTTTTAGAGCCATAGGACAATGTTATACCCTCACAACTGAGAATAATTTGAGTTTCAACCTTTGAAGGTTCAGCGTTCATTTGTTTTAAATGAGTAAAACAAAGTAATATCTAGCTTTTTTTAAAAAAAATAAACTTCCATTGTATCCAAATGAAGGAACATATTAATATTTGGTGAGTCATTCTTTTCTAAGGCTTGCATGTCTAACCAGATTATGGTTAGACGTTTGCATGAGATTATGATCTATCTTAATCTCAATGACCTGCATTGAGATGCAGGTTCAAATTCTTTTTATTGGGAATTAAGAGCAAAGAAGACCAAGGAAAGCCTAAAGATTAATAAGCAGCAAACTGAAGTCTGTATCACATTATACTTCAGCCTTTCCTAAATGACACCTTCAGATCTTTAGGCTTTACATTTCCTATAATTCCCAAATAGCATATCTAACATGCCAGCTGGAAATTCAAGAAGTTATATTCTTAACAATCCACAAGGCAGAAGGCCAGGAATGGTTCATCTGGAGGACCCAGCGGTATGCATGCTATACATCAAGTTTAGATCCAATTTTTTGCAAATCCTATAAGGGAGGTTGGGAGTATTCCATTACATCTGATAGTTCTGTCTAGAATGCATGCCACTTGTTAGGAATGTAAGTCACCTAACCGTTGGATTGGAAATATATAAACCAGGATAGACATTTAATACTGTCTCCTTAAGGGAATGCTAAAATTGTAATTGAGTGTGGTTCCTCAAATGGCCATAAGATGAAGCCAGAAACCTGAGTTGTTCTGTTTTGTTGTTGTTAGTTGCTAGTTGCTAGATGTTCTGATGGTGGATGTTCTTGGTTCCTGAATTTTTCCCTATTGACTGTTGCTGATCATCGTTATTCTTGGATTAATGTGAGTCTGATTACTGAACTCTTTTTGATACTGGACTTTGTTACTGGATTATCCTTGGACTGAAAACTGACTGTTATAACCGTGTATGACTTGCACCGTTTGTTGGACTTTGCTTAACCGTTTACTGGAAGTAAAAACCTACATTTTACTATACAGTGTATCTGTGTGCTGGTTGTGTGTTATTCCTCACCACTCTCACTACGTCTCCCTGTGTGCCCTCATTCTCCTAATGGGGAATTACCTCAACACCACTTATACTCAGTAGTAATTGCTTTCATTGTTTTTAATTGTTTTATTGCCTTTTCCCCCATTATTATCCAATAACCATTTGTTGTAGCCCCTTTTTATAGAACAATATAATATATTCTCTAACACATTAGTGGTTTTTAAAAAAAACCACTTCCACTAAAGGAATCACTCTGTATTCACAATACAAACAACAATACAGTCATACAGTCTGAAGCCAACTGTTGATTACCTTCATTTTCAATGTCTATGAAACAACTATTTGTAGGAAACGCCCTGCTTCATAGAATAACAGAGTTGGAAGGGACTTTGGAGTTCTTCTAGTCCAAACCCCTGCCTAGGCAGGAAACCCTACACCACTTCCGACAAATGGTTATCCAACATCTTTTTAAAAACTTCCAGTGTTGGAGCATTCACAACTTCTGGAGGCAAGTTGTTCCACTGATTAATTGTTCTGTCAGGAAATTTCTCCTTAGTTCTAAGTTGCTCCTCTCCTTGATTGTTTCCACCCATTGCTTCTTGTCCTGCCCTGCTTTGGAGATTAACTTGACTCCTCTTCTTTATGGCAGCCCCTGAGATATTGGAACACTGCTATCATGTCTCCCTTAGTCCTTCTTTTCATTAGACTAGACATACCCAGTTCAAACAATTTCCTCTCCGATATGAAATTTTAAAAAACAAAATTCAAATACTGTTGTGTGTTCTGCCTAGAACCATAATAGTTTCCTGAGTCACAACAATCCTTTGTTCCCTAATCTATTCAAAAGAAAAAGAAAGAAAATAATAGCATCAACCTAATCCATTTGTGCATTATAGTTGGTCACACAGTCATCCAGATGTTTAGGTTGGATGTGGCATTTTTATCCACCCATTGAGCCCTTCCCAAGAACCTGGGATAGGCAGATGTTGGTGTGAAATATATCATTGCAGAATGTAAGCTATTCCAATTAAACCTGCCTTTCACAATTGACTGATGGTGATTTTATCAGTCTGATAGCATTCAAGTTGTGTTTCAGTTGTTTGGGGATTGCACCCAAGGCACTAATTTATTTATTTATTTATTTGATTTGTCAATCGCTTACAAGATAATAAGTATATGAGTAAACATGAGTATGAATACAGGAAATAGGTACAAATAAATGGGGACAATAGGACAGGGACGGTAGGCACAATTGTGAACTTATGCACGTCCCTTACAGACCTCTTAGGAATGGGGTGAGGTCAATAGTAGATAGTTTAAGGCTAAAGGAGTTTAAGGTTAAATAGAGTCAGGTAGTGCATTCCAGGCACTGACCATTCTGTTGCTGAAGTTGTACTTTCTGCAATCAAGTTTGGAGCAGTTTACCTAATCCATTTGTGCATTATAGTTGGTCACTATAATGACATTGAGTTTGTATCTGTTGTGTGCTCTTATGTTATTGTGGTTGAAACTCTACTACAGAATACTCCAAAAGATACAAAACTGTAGCAGATAATTTTGTGTACTACGCTTAAGTCCAACTATAGGCAGTGTAGTTCTAAGTTGTCCAAGCCCAATATTCAAGCCTGGTAGTGTAGGGTATTCTTTTGCAAGCAGAGGAGTGTAGTGCTCTTCTCATGAAATATTTCTGGACTCGCTCAATTGTATTAATGTCTGATATACAGTGTGGATTCCAGACAGATGAGCTGTATTCAAGTATTGGTCTAGCAAAGGTTTTGTATGCCTAGTTAAAAATTCAATATTACTGGAGGAAAAGCTTCGTAAGATTAGATTTACAACTCTTAATGCTTTTTTGGCAATGCTGTTACAGTGAGCTCTGGCACTTAGGTCATTTGATATGAATACTCCAAGGTCCTTGACAGAGTGAGGGTCATCAACGAGGTTATATCCACCCAGATTGTATTTGGTGTACTGATTTTTTTTTTTACCAACGTGTAGGACAGAGCATTTGTTGGTCGAGATTTGAAGTTGCCAATTGTTTGACCATTCAGACACATAATCAAGGTTGCTTAGAAGGACAGTAGCATTGTTGGTGTTGTATAGTTTTACATCATCAGAGAAGAGAATGCAATTGCTTATAAGGTGATCACAAAGGTCATTTATGTAGAGTATAAAGAGTGTGGGTCCTAGAACGCTGTCTTGTGGGACACCGCTGTTGACTGGTGTTAATTTCTATGGGTACTATCTTTACTTTCTTTTGCTACAGTTATTCTATTTTTATTTGCAGGTTTTCGTATTTTGCTAATTTCAGTTCTTTCTCTTCTCTTCTACTTTCTCTAGGTAGTGCAACATTTTTATGTCTTTTTTTACCAGAGCTGGAGAAGACTCCTGCGAGTCCTTTGGACTGCAAGGCGATCAAACCGGTCAGTTGTAGAGGAGATCAACCCTGACTGCTCTTTAGAAGGCCAGATCCTGAAGATGAAACTCAAAATACTTTAGCCACCTAATGAGAAAGAAGGACTCACTGGAGAAGAGCCTAATGCTGGGAACGGTTGAGGGCAAAAGAAGAAGGGGACGGCAGACAATAAGGTGGCTGGATGGAGTCACTGAAGCAGTCGGTATGAGCCTTAAATGGACTCTGGGGCATGGTAGAGGACAGGAAGGCCTGGAGGAACGTTGCCCATGGGGTCGCGATGGGTCAGACACGACTTCACGACTAACAACAACAAAAGTCTGGGCTGTTATATGGCAATAATTATGATGATGAAGTAAGAAAAGATAATTTATTTTTTTTCTTTATGGAGAAAGCCAGCCTGCTCCAAAGGTAACATTTTAAAAATGTTTCTATTAAAAACCCTCTATAAGGTTGCTGTTGGGTAGCAGTTTTGAAACTAAACACTTTTCAGAATAAGTCTAACCATAGTTTGCAGGTTACACGTAGAGCCTTTCTATTTGCAAGTGAGCAGAAAATCAGGGAAGCTTGAATTCAACATGAGTAGGAAAAATCAAGCTTTTTTTTAGGGATGCTGTGGCTGATTTATATATATATAAACACACACACACACACACATATATATATACACACACACACATACATACACACATACATACATACGTATGTATGTATGTGTATGTACCGGTATATGTATATGTATATATGTATGTGTGTGTGTTTATATATGTGTGTACATATGTATATATAAACATTTTATTGCACACTGTCCACACTCTCTCTGAGGGAGATGGGTGTTTCAAAAATGTGTTAAACAAACAAACAAATATATTTTTCTTAGATTAATTCAGGTTGTTGTAGACCCACAGAGTATAGGCTAAATAATGCCCTCAAGAATGGAAAGGGGATTGGGGCAAAGTCATTATATCCTTTAGGATTTTTTCTTTCTTTTTGGACCTTTGAATAACTTAGAGACTATTGGCAACTGCCTGGATATGACCCTACAGTTTTCTTGGCAGGGATTCATTAGTAGTTTGCCATTGCCTCCTTTCTAGGGCTGAGACAGTATGCCTGGCCCAAGGTCAACAGGTTATTTTGTGCCTAACATGAAACTAAAACTCACAGACTCTTGATTTCTAGCCTGATGCCTTAACCACTACAACAAGCTGGCTATCTATACATATTTACATATTTTCAAATGACTTTATAGGACCAATCATGTTCCATATCTTTTTTTAAAATCATTTTATGCCAACAGGAATATTCGCTTAATAGGTTCAAGAGTGCTAAATTATGGCTGATCTATTTATTAAGTACATTTTGGATGCTTATGTCTGTGCGTGTTAGGTTAATTTTAGCATCAGCTACTGTTCTCTTCCCTAATCAGAGGATGATACTGTGGCGTTGCTAGTCCCTTTAAACTCAATTATTCCCAGAGTGTGATCTCCTTTTGATTGTTCTGGGGTCTTCTAGTAATTGCATTTGGCTTTTCATGTCTTCAGTGAAACAGATAAATGGTGTAATGGCAGAATTTTCTAAGAAAAGGATATCAAATCTTTATATTTTTAAAAAACAAACAAAAAATGTCCCAAACCTCATTGTAATTCAGGCTTGAACTGTTCACCCCGGGCATGTCCAGAAACTCATTTTCTAATACTAGATGCAGCATTCTCTGGAGGAAAATGTGCCATCTGTTTCCTTATGATGATAAGCTGCTAACTCTGTGCATTATTTATTATATATACCAGTTCATGTTAAGCAATGATTTTCTTCTTCCCAGCATTAAGAATTCATCTGGGTAAAAATGGGATATGCATGTTAATAAAATTTGGTATTAGAAGGAAAAAGAGAGAGATGAAAACACTGCTAATATTTTCAATTTCTGTCTTTGAAACGTGGGATTAACAGTCCTCCTCAGTCACTGGAGCAGGAGAAGAGATATGGATTAAGAGCAAGTGTCCTGAAGAACATTTCAAAATTTATTCCATTTGTATCTCAGCCTTCATCAAATGTATCTCATAATGAAAACTACCACTATTTTAATAGAAGCCAAATGTTCACAATGACTACTGTAGTGATGTATAATTATAGCTTGAATCTGAATTTTTAAATAGGCCTATTAGTTTAAATATCTGCAATTTGCTACCAATTTTTGTCTTCCTTAGCCCTGTTAAGGTTTGCAAAAAGAAAACAAAACTGAATAAATGTTGCTACTTTTAGAATAAAAAATTTAAATGTGTGTTTGTATGTGTACCCATACAGAAATAATCATACATATATATACACATACACATATACATGTATTTACATGTATTTCTGCATTGGAGGCATGATGGCTCAGTGGTTAAATATGCTGAGCTTGTCAGCTGGGAAGCTGACAGCCTGGTTTCAAGACCCAAGCATCATGGGGTCAATTCTCGTTATTTGTCCCAGCTCTTGCCCATCTAGCAGTTCAAAAATATGTAAATGTAAGTAGATAAATAGGTACCACTTTGGTGGGAAAGTAACAGTGTTCTGTGAGCCTCAGCCTGTAGTCATGCTGGCCACATTACTTCGGACAATGCTGGCTCCCTTGGCTAAGAAACAAAGATGGGCACTGCCCCCTAAAGTAAGACACCACTGGACAGGGAAAACCTTTCCCTTTCCCTTTATTTCTGTATGATTAACATTTTCCACGATCAGATGTTCCCTTACCATAGTCAACTCCATCTACCACCTTAGGGAGACTAGTGAGTGTCTCTCCCTTCTGTGAGATTTAGACTTGCAATATTTTGTCAAAGTAACCTTATAAAAAGGCAGAATTAGCTTATCTGGCAATGCTTCCTGTCTGGTCTATCTTGCAAGGATGGAATCAGTCTTTCAAGTTTGAGAATAAATTCTCTCCTCCTTTACATCCAAAACAACATCAGAGGGTCTCTGTTTGCCCTGCCCACATTCCTATGGTGGTTTAAGTTGCCTTTTATCCTACTGTTCCCTTGGCTGCATCCCTTTGCGCTGTTTCCCAAGGTTATTCACACATACTTTTACACAATTGCAGCATTGCTCAGGCAAGCATGCAAACTCTTTAAAGAGAGAATGGTGCCTCTCCATGTCATGGAAAGGGAAGGAAGAATATAGGGGGAAGAAAAATAGAGGGGAAATGTTAGGAATTTGTATATATGTACACAATGATGAATAAAAACAAGGAGTTGAAAAATCTTGGGATAGCCATGTGATTCTTCAAAGGATATTTGGCTCAAGTCTCTTTCAGGTCTGGCAGCACTATTCAGACATTAAGCTTCTAGTTATATATTTTAGGACTTTATTGGGAATAGTTTTAGTAATAGCTTTACTGGCATTCTCAGTTTAAAATTAATCCTATCTTACAGCATATACTGCATTTGTATCAATGAACTTCCCTATAAAATACTCTAGGTGGGGAAGACACCTGAAAATCATCTAAACTATGGGGTATTTTAATCGAAAGTACGCTCAGAAAACAGTGAAAAAAATATCCACCCTCCACTTTTGGGTTTTTCTTGCACTAATACATATGCTTAAATATGCAAAACAGATTTGAATGCCTCTACTGGTATCTCTATGATCACAGTGTATATTGAACTTTTAACTCTAGAAGTGATATACCAGCAGTCACAGAATATCCTATGGTATGAAAAATTGAGATAAAACTGAAAATTCAGTCAGTGAGACTAAAAATTGACAGCTTATATCCACATTGATGAGGTTTGTACTATATCTTCTTAGATTAAATGAATAACAAATTTGTATGAAAAAGAGGGGGGGTTTTGTGGGGATGTGGGGTTTTTTTTTTTATTAGAGTGGGGAGGGGAAGTAGGGGGGGGGGAGAAGGATAAAAAAGAGAAAATTATAAGGCCGCCCAATTAGGCAAACAAAGCTAAAATATAAAATATAATAAAGGTCAATCTATAAGGCATACAAAATAGGCCATACAAATTTGTACAAGTAATTAGAGTGCCTAAATTTATCTGGTTTGCCCAGCATATTTCCTACATATTTACTTTGCAATATATTTGGTTTGAAACTAATATCTTAAGGATGTTTTATAGATACTCTCATGAAACTCTTGATATTGTTCATTTCATTCAGTTTCTTAAATGCAAAGCAATAAAGGAGAATATTTGTAGCTTAGGGTTGAAATGAGGGGCCTGGGTGTTCTCTGACGTTGGATTTTTTCTTGCAGACATTTCATTACCCAAACTCAGTAACATCATCAGTACTAGTAAGGAATTCCTTACTAACTCCTTACTAGCACTGATGATGTTACCTAGTTTGGGATGTTACCTAGAAATGTCTGCAATGTAAGCTGTCTCTTTAGAATTTCATTCTATTATTTTTATTTCATTTCCCTACCATCAGGCTTATTGTGAATTTCATTTACGTCTTCTAGAGCAGGGGTCCCCAACCACCGGTCCGCGGACCGGCACCGTCCGTGGAACAAGTCCTACCGGGCGCTGGCTTGCTGGGCGCCGCCATCTTTTGATGAAAAAGTGCTTCCGGTGAGCTTTTCTGGTAGAAAGCTCACCGGAAGCACTTTTCATCAAAAAGATGGCGCCGCTACGTTCGTGAGCTTTTCCGGGTAGAAAGCCATTTCTAACCGGAAAAGCTCATCGAAGCGCTGAGCGCCGCCATCTATTTGATGAAAAGTGCTTCCGTGACCTCACCGGAAGCACTTTTTCATCAAAAAGATGGCGGCGCCCAGCTAATGCCGGTACCGGGCCGCGCCATAAAAAGGTTGGGGATACCGGGCCGCGGCGTAAAAAAGGTTGGGGATCACTGTTCTAGAGTATTAACATTCCCGTACAATATTATGTCATCTGGAATTAGAGACACAATCATGATAATATTGTATGTATACTTGTAAACAAATGCAGAATAATTTGCATCTGCTATTTCTAATTTTTTGGATCCAAGTTACTTAATACTCTCATGGCAAGAAAATTCTGTTTTTTAAATAGATTTAGGGTTTCACAAATGTAATTTTCGTAAAAAGAACCTCTCTCTCTTTCTCTTCCTTTCTCTCTCTCTCTCCCTTTCTGTCTCTCCCCCTTTCCTTCTCCTCCTTTCTTCTCCCCCTCCCCTCCCTGTTCCCATCCCCCTCTACCTTTGACTCTCCCTCTCCCTCTTTCAAAATACTATGCATATAGTGTGTAGGGACAAAGAGTTTTATATTATATTAAACCTTAAATACACACTAAAAGTATATAACAACATAAAAAGAAATCTATCATTTTTACATTTCATTAGGAAATAGTATAATCAAAATTTTGTATAATTGTAAAAAAAATGTATCATCAACATTTTGTATAATCAAATTTTTAGGTCTTTATTTTTACATTGAAACATAGTCCAATGGGTTTTATTACACATCACAGATTAGTCCCAGGAATACTCCCTCCTCTTCTTAACCCCCCCCTCCCTTATTGACCATCTATTAAACTGGTGATTAAGAGGTCAGATTATTTTGCTTTATTATAGTAATTCCATTGACCATGAATTAAATAATACAGCTTACTATGAAACAATTAAATTGTCACGCAATAGGTAATAAGGTGAAAAATTACTGTTGCTTAGATAATTTTTTAAATCAGATCCTAAACTAGCCATTAGTCAAAACAAGAGGCTTTTTACTTCCAGTAAAATGACTGTTTTGTTAACTCAGCAACCCAAAAGTAAGTGCATTTAATGATACATTTAATGATGAAGGTTGCTTAGAGTTATGATTCAGCAATATTTGGAAATCAATGGCATTATATGGATTTGTTCCCAATGGGGCTCATGCTTGAATAAATAGATAAAAAAATAATATTTTTTGTCAGATTAAGGCAAAGGATAGATACGATGTAAGTTTAGGTATATACAGTATTTCATTGCGTTCATCCATGCAAATTTTCAATGCATTTCAAACAATCACACTGATATCAGGATATACATCTGAATCAAAATATTATACATCCAGGTTTTTGTTCTTAGTAGTACATGCTTTCTCTTTCAATTATTATACATACCTCAAGATAATGGAAGCAGCAGTGTTTCGATGTAGCATAGCTGATATCTCAGATTATTTTGGTTGTTGTTACAAGTTTTCTGTACAATAGCTTCATCAAAGAAGAAAAGCAAGGTGCTTAAATATTAAATTAAGATGCAATTTTCAATTATATTCCCTAACATCCACACTCTTTATATTACAATTTGGGGGGGAAATTCCTTCCTACTTTCCTGGTGACTTTCAGTCATGATAAATGTGCAAAACAATATTTGTATATACATTGTTAGGATTTCTTTATAAGAAGTTATATAGAACTAATAACGAGCTGATCACAAGATAAACTAATATATTAGAATAATGAGTGCCTGGTTTAGAGATAAGGATTTGGCTGTTGCACCAAAAATAGTCACTGTGAGTGTTAATCACCAAAATTGAATTTTACTGTGTACTGAACTGTGTACAAGTCTGACACTTTGAAATTGAACTAATCAATTTTCCTGCAGGAACACCAGCTTTGACACTGCGACCTTTACTACTGTATTACTGAATGAAAAGAAAACACGCAAATGTCAGATACTGTATTAAGAATGGATTACATACATTGTGTTTGATTTAATATTGTCTCTTTCGGTTTTTTCTTTTTTTGGCATGGGGTTCACACAAGTTTATGTAACTACTTGATTACCAAAAGATGACAATGCCATGTGATTTTTCTTTTCACAGTAGCAAGAGAATTCAAATCTTTTCCCCAACATTTTAAAATGTAATAGTTACAGTTTCTCAATCTTCTCTTCTCTGTTTTGTTAATTATACTAACTATCCAATGTTTTCCCCTCCAAAGAAAACCAAGTGTGGAATACAAACCATCAGCAGTTCTAGATTATATCATGACCATCACCTAAATAGCAATAGCAATAGCACTTATATATCGCTTTATAGTTCTTTGCAGCCCTCTCTAAGATGTTTAAAGAGTCAGCATATTGCCCTCAACAATCTGGGTCCTCATTTTACCCACCTCAGAAGGATGGAAGACTGAGTCAACCATGAGCCTGGTGAGATTCGATCTGCCAAACTGCAGGCAGCTGGCTGCAGCAGAAGTAGCTTGCAGTACTGCACTCTAACCACTGCGCCACCGAGGCTCTTGTAATCTAAATGCTAGATTACTGTTTTTTCTCCATTACTGACTTTTCTATTTGAGTCAATGTAAAATAATTATGGGGTAAAACTTGCCATCCTCATTCTTGCTTTGGCTGTTAGAAACTGATGAATGTTGTTGTCCTGCTTTTAATGTGCCACTTGTTACAGGCAAGGTTATCCGTTTACTTGGATGGCTTTATTCCCATTCCTCTTTACTGTGTTACTACCTAGCAGAGGAATCAATGTAGAGGAGGACTATACAACATAAAAAGGATGGAACTGACTCAGGATTTTGCCTGTGTTCCTTTGTCTGCAGTTCTTCCCATATCCCATTTGGGTACATAAAGTGATTTTAGGAAAACCTTAAGGCAGCAATAGAAGGAAACTGTGTCTTGACTGTGCAACCAACGACTGTAGACTGGGTGAACAGAAACGTATTACTAGCTGAACCATCACATTTCTTACTTGATTGAAATGGACAAAGGGAAATGGGAAAATAAGCAACAAAAACCCAATTCCAGGTACATACATGGATAAAGGCAGAGTTGTAGAATCTAAAGGTAATCAATGCCTACTGATGGCATTTCAATACACAATTGCATAAATAAGTTCCTTTTTCCCAATACAAAAAAGGGGTGGTGTGTCCAGACTTTGTAAGTTAAAAAAAAAAGAAAATTAACTTCTATAAAAGAACTAATGAAAGAGTGCTAGAGGTCTAGGCAAGCGCTAGAAGAAAATGGCTCTGATGGAGACTGGGTAGTGATAAAGAAAGAAAGTAAGTCACCAGCACTGCTCAAACATATTTCTGGTCACACTACAGTTACTCATCAATTTCTCACCTCCAGAATAATCATTGATAATGTGATACAGATTTTACATACCCTGAGATTGTGCTGGGACAATGTCATCTTAACAGTAAAAATGACTTTTACTTCAAAGATTCAGCAATAATTTAAGGTTGTTACATGCATGGGTTGGAGTAGGATAAGGACAATAACTAATCAAGGAGAAGTGTTTGTGTTGTCAATGTATGATGGTGCCATGGTAAAGTCTAACTATAGCCTGGTTCTTTATGGTAGGCAGTTAATTTATTAGATGCTATAAGAAGCCTTAAGATTAGACTAGTATTTATTTTGAATCTTGTACAGAGGTGGTATTCAGCAGGTTCGGAACGGTTCTGGCATACCGGTAGTGGAAATTTTGGCTAGTTCAGAGAACCGGCAAATGCCACCTCTGGCTGACCTTGCCCACTCACTCCTGCTCTTTCCTGTCCTTTATTCCAGGGGTCCCCAACCACGGTCCGCGGACCGTGCACGTCCGTGGAACAAGTCCTACCGGGCTGCTGGTTTGCTGGGCGCCGCCATCTTTTTTAATGAAAAAGTGCTTCCGTGAGCTTTTCCGGGTAGAAAACTCACCGGAAGCACTTTTTCATCAAAAAGATGGCGGCGCTTCGCTCGTGAGCTTTCCGGCAGAAAGCCATTTCTACCCGGAAAGCTCATCGAGCAGCTATGCCGCCTATTTGATGAAAAGTGCTTCCGTGAGGTCACCGGAAGCACTTTTTCATCAAAAAGATGGCGGCGCCCAGCTAATGCCGGTACCGGGCCGCGCCATAAAAAAGGTTGGGGATACTGGGCGCGGCATAAGAAAGGTTGGGGATCACTGCTTTATTCCATTGATTTTTAGCTCAGCTGATTTGCACAGCAGAGTGGATTGCCACGTCTCAGCTGAGCTAAAAAATAGCTCACCTCACCAAGGTGATCTTTGAGTGCTGTGTGCATGTGCAAAGCGCATGTTAGGTGCACACTTGTCCAAAGCACACATGTGTGCACAAAGCATGCAGAACCAGTAGCGTGCAATTTGGAATCCTACCACTGATCTAGCAGCGATACTAGATATCTCCAAACTCTTAAATTATATTATTCTGATCCAGTCCAACAAAGAATGTATAGTTGTTGTGGTTATCCGGCAGTAGGTGTGGACGGCTGAGGAGAAGGAGGACTCAGATAAGGGGCCAGGACCATTAGGGAATGGACTGCTGCCTTCAGAGATTGTGGGGGCTGGCAGTAGCGATGAGGAGGTTCACGAGGAGCCTGTGCCAAGTGCGCGTGCGTGCAGGTCTGCTCACAGGAAAGAGTAGCTGCAGCAGCATGGATGACTCGGGAGTAAGGCTGCAAGGTAATGGCCCCTCCTTCCAGAAGATAAAAGCCAGCTGTGAATTGGACATTCTTTGCAGGAAGCAAAGACATTTTGAAACTCGAGCCTCGTGGACATTGTAGCATCTTAGTTGGTATTTGAAGACTCCTGTGTTGTAAAATATTTCTAGGTAACCTTATCTGTTATTCTTGGCAGCCTCACACAGTTTTGGCGAGGCTTGTGCTTATTAAAGTTAATTAGTTTGCAGCAGCCTTTTAACCGGGGACTCGTAAGAATTATTAAAAGGTTTCTGTTCCCTTTGGTTCATGTTTGTTTTATTGGAAAAGGGTTTGGGTCAGAATAATAGTAGTAAAGATACTGCAGAAATTTTTCGTGAAATCTTGCTGATTCAATAGTGGAAAAGAAGGTAGAACAAATGTACTAAGACTAATCCTATTCCAGCTACAGTAATAGATTAGGTTTTGGCTGGAGAGTGGTGTATATGAAGCAGCTATTCCAAAAGTTATTTTCCTTTTGGACAATAAAATACACAAAACCAAAGAGATACACTTCTGCCAAAAGAGCAACATAATTGTATGTGTACATATATGATCACAAAAGAAAAAGAAAGATTATAGTAATAAATTGCATAAATATATTAAATACAAAAACAGAACACAATATTTATTTTCCAGACTACTGAAAGCATTTGCCTGAATCTATGTTTGTTTTTGATAGGATTTTATAAAGCTCTGTCTCTGCATTATAAAACTGTCACAAAAATCCATTTAATTATCATGTTTTATTATGAGTTTATTATATTTTCAAGCAGAATTTAATATCAGTTATGAAGTGATGATCATAAATATGTTGCTTCTGTTATTATAAAATACTGAACCACTTTAATGACTTTTTAAAAATACAAGAAAAAAATCTGTATGTGTGTATGTATGTATTCAGCTTTGTTCAGGTATTTTCCCACATCATTAGTTTCAGAAACTCACAGACGAACACAATACAGAAGCCTGATGAGATTCTGCCGAAACATTGCTACAACTTTAAAAGCACAACTATAATGACGTGGGAAAATACTCCCATACATACTTCGATTCCGAACGGTTCGAACCATTCTAAACCGAGCAGGCTGGGGCGATCTCTGTCAACGATGGTTAATGGAAGAATCTTGGTGTGTTTTTTAAAATTTACTTTGAAATGTCCCAGTCCAACTACTGGCATCTTGTTACCCTGGTAGTCCTTGATGATCAGGCTTTGCTCTTCGAGTTCTCTACGTTTTATGTCTGGTATCAAACTTTTTATTGTGTTCCATGATACCATTGATAAATACGAACCGGAGTCTACTTCCATTTCACATGGCTCGCCTTCTATCAGGACGTTGATTCGAACCTTCTTAGTGTTTGTTGTTCTGGCCGTCCCAATATTGATTGTCTGACGTGTCTCTTCCTTCTCGTTGAGCCGTTGACTTCTATGATCTCAGCTCCAGTGACGTCCGGTTGGTCTTTCTTTGTTTCTTGGGGGGGGGGTACTGCTGCGTCTCTTTGGACTATAGCTCTTTTTGTTTCAGCAGACCCTTGCAATGTGCCCCCGTTTTTCACAATGCCGGCATGTGGCATCCAAGAATCAACATTCAGACCTTGGGTGGTTTCCGCCGCGTCCCGCACACTGAAATTCAGGTTTTATTCCTCGTCTCTCTCTCCGGTTCCTTTCTGAATGGAGTCTGTTTACCTCCTCGTCTTCATCTTCGGAGTCTGTTAATGATTCGATATCTTCATGGTGAGAGGTTGTGGCAGCGTGCTTTTGGGCTCCCTCTGTTTTCTTTTCTTTATTCAGACTCAGACTGTTTGTTGTATTCATCTGCTTCATTTTTGCTGCAGACTTCTTTGCTGCTTCAGTGGCAGTTGCTTCAACAATGGCTTCGTTTGCGGTGATGTTGGGTCGGTTTAACAGTTTGCTCTGTAGGGTTTCGTCTCTTAGTCCAAGGGCTATACGATCCTTCATGGCTTCATCCATGTTGAGGAACTCGCATGCCCCCCCCAATGTCTCTTAACGCTGCTACGAAGTCTCCAATACTCTTGCCTTCTAGTTGGTCGCGCTTGTAGAATTTGTGTCTTCTAATGAGATTGGACATGACTGGTGCATAATGGTTTCTCAGCATCCGATTTAGGTCTGGCCAGGCCATTTGTTTAACATCATTGGGTCTTGCTAATGCCTTGGCCATTTTGAAAATAGTCGGGCCGCAATGCGTCAGGAATACGGCTCTCTTTCTCTGGTCAGTGATTCCCTGCAGTTCGTTGCTATCTAAAAACATCAGGAACCTGTCAATGTATGACTCCCAGTCTTCTTCGGCTGGGTTGAACAGTGTGGGTGGCGAATTGTTGCCGGCCATCTTGTTGGTCTTTCGGCTATCGTTGCCATGTGCTTACGGTCTTTGTCCCTTTGATCCCACCTTCGTCGCCAGTGTTCTATCGCCAGGACAAAGCAGACTCGAATACCGGAGTTGAAATCAGCTCTTTATTAGCAACCAGTAACTTCAACTGAAGTCGAGCCACGGCAGCCCTTTTTATAGTGGCTGCTCGCAGCTTGCAACCAATGGCATGTGTTTAAACTTCCCGCCGCTTATTGCAGCCAATCGGAACCTGTTGTTCTTAACCAATCGTTACGCTGTGTTAACTAACCAATAAGAATGTAGTATTAGAAGTCTATATTTGAATACACTACACTTTCCTTGCACTTCCTTTTTCAATTCAGTTAAAATGTTCAATATTCAGGACTTTAGGAGTGGTACAGCGGTTCCACTTATGGGAAAACCACTCTTAATTCTAATACATCAGAAAAGAGTAGCAAGAAGAGAGCATTACAGGATGATCAAAACATGAATGGAAGTGTGAAATTACAATCATCTCTTCTTAACAAGTTACAAACTTTCGGGTACAAGTACCACTCAATTTATGACCACAATTGAGTCCAAAATAACTGTTATTAAGTGAGACACTTAATTGAATTTTTCCCCATTTTATGTCCTTTTTTTGCCACAGTTGTTAAGTGCATCTGGTTTCCCCATTTACTTTGCTTGACAGAAGGTTGCAGATCACACGACCCTGCGACATTGCAACCGTTATAAATATGAGTCAGTTGCCAAGTGTCTGAATTTTGATCATGTGACCATGGGGATGCTGCAACGGTTGTGTGAAAAATGGTTATTCACTTTTTTCATTAAATTGAGGACTACCTGTATGTGTGTGTATCACCTAAAAGTGAATGGATCTTTTCCAAAGGTGTAAATATGCACATGTTACAGTAGGTTGCAGCGTGTAGCAGTTTTTCCAATATAAAACAACAAAACAACAACAACCCTAAGCAAAGTCAGTCTTGGTCGAGTAGTTAATGAGAGATTACCTGTTGTGGCCTATTGGCCCCTCCAGCAGCTGAATCAGAGGAGGAGGAGGAGGCGTGGGATCAGGGTCAGCATCAGGGCAACCTTGGAGCTCCGAGGGGGAAGAGGGAATAGAGCTGGCATAGAGAGAGAGACAGAGGTGGAGCCTGGGCCATCATCAGCCCTCAGATGGAGAGTCAACAGCCCCCAGGTCTGGAGGTGGTTGATGACGAAGAAGAAGAGGAAGAGCTAGATCCAGTGCCTGACACGCAGCTGCGCAGAAGGCAGAGAAGGGGAGAGCAGTAGAAAGCCGTGGGCCATTCCTGGGGAAGGAAGAGCCACCACTGCTAAGAAGGCCTCACACTAGCTCTGGGGATAAACGTCAGGGGGCAGAGATGAATAGGTTGTGGCAGACCTATTCATCTTCTGGGGCTGCCGGCATTCCTAATAAAGGAATCTTTTGAGGTCATGTCAGAGGGTTTGTCGTGTTTGGGGAGCTGGATCAGAACATTGCCAAAATATTTCTGGGATGGAAAGATATTTTGGAAGACATCATTGGCAAACCATTTCCAGGTTCCAAATGAACATAGCACTAGCACTTAAGACTTATATACCACTTCACAGCTCTTTAAATCCTCTCTAAGTGGTTTGCAGAGTCAAGCATATTGCCCCCAACAATCTGGGTCCTCATTTTACCGACCTCGGAAGGATGGAAGGCTGAGTCAACCTTTCACCTGGTGAGATTTGTACTGCTAAAATGCAGGCGATTATAATTGGAAAATGGCAAAGGGGATCCCATTTCTGTATTGTTGCCAAGTTAGAACTAAATGAATATGTCAATACAGTCATCAGGAGCCAAGTTTGACTCAAGGGAACCTGTGGTTTTTTGTTTTTTTTTAGTGTGTGTAAAATAAATTATATACAACAAAATGTAGATAGTAATGCCTCTTAATTATGAAAGTAAGGTTTGGGTATTAATATTCTAGGGCAGGGGTGGGCAAACATTTTGGCTGGGGGGCCGCATTGACTTTTAAAATTTGACAGACGGGCCGGGTCAGCACAAGATTTTTTGGGAATCGCCCCCCACCCTTCCCCCTTCTCTCCTTCCCCTCCCCTCGGAGGCCCCCTGAGTCAGGAGTTGCTACCGCCGGCGCGGCTCACGCAGCTCCAGTCCGCGTTGCCTCGGGAAGGGAAAGGCAAAAAGGAAGAGCGCGGCGGTGCTTTGCAACGGGAGCAGCGGCACCGGAGGCTCAGGCTCAGCGGCTCCTGGTTTTGCCTTTTCCTTCCCAAGGCAATGGGACTGGAGCCACACGGAGCTGCGCCGGCGGTAGCAACTCCTCACAGCCCCAGCCAGACACCTGAGCGGAGCCCGGGCGAAACTGCCTGTTGCTGCTGCCGGAGCACCGCCGGGTCACCTCCTCCAAGCAGCTCGCCCGCCCGCCGGGCTTCCCTCTGCCGCGCTGCTCGGGGCCAGGCGCGAGCGCCCGCGAGTTAAAGGAAGCCAAAGTTGCTGGGAAGTTGCTCGGGTGCTGGGAGCAGGCTTTTAAAGTGCCGCCCGAGCAAAGTTTAAGCAGCCCGCCCGCCCGCCGGGCGGAACCCTTCCTGCTCCTCGGCGGAAGACGCTCCAGCCTGCAAACTTTGCAAAGTTTAAGCCTGGAAGCCCGGAAACCAAGCAACTTCCCAGCAACTTTCGGCTTCCTTTAACTCGCAGGCGCTCATGCCTGGCGGAGGGGAAGCCCGGAGCCTCCTCCAAGCAGTTTGCCCGCCCGCCGGGCTTCCCCTCCGCCCGCACGGCTTGGGGCCAGGCGCGAGCGCCCGCGAGTTAAAAGGAAGCCAAAAGTTGCTGGGAAGTTGCTCGGGTTTCCGGGGCTTTCAGGGCTTTGCAAAGGCAAAGTTTGCAGGCGGGAGCGTCTTCCCGCCGAGGAGCGGGAAGGGTTCCGCCCGGCGGGCGGGCGGGCTGCTTGGAGCGGGCTGCTGTGCGGCTCGGGCGGCGTGAGCGCCCGCGAGTTAAAAGTTGCTGGGAAGTTGCTCGGGTGCTGGGAGCAGGCTTTTAAAGTGCCGCCCGAGCAAAGTTTAAGCAGCCCGCCCACCCACCGGGCGGAACCCTTCCCGCTCCTCGGCGGGAAGACGCTCCAGTCTGCAAACTTTGCCTTTGCAAAGCCCTGGAAGCCCCGGAAAACCGAGCAACTTCCCAGCAACTTTCGGCTTTGTTTTAACTCGCGGGCGCTCGCGCCTCGCCCTGAGCCGCACGGCGGAGGGGAAGCCCGGAGCGCCGCTGGGTCGCCTCCTCCAAGCAGCCCGCCTGCCCGCCTGCCCGCCTGCCCGCCTGCCCGCCGGGCTTCCCCTCCGCCGCGCGGCTCGGGGCCAGGCGCGAGCGCCCCAGGCATGATATTCTTCCGATTAAAATCAGAATTCTGATTTTTTTGGGAATCGCCCCCTCCTTTCCCCCCACCCCTTCTTCTCCTCCTTCCCCTCCCCTCGGAGGCCCCGAGTCAGGAGTTGCTGGTGCGGCTCCGCGCAGCTCCAGTCCCGCGTTCCCTCAGGAAGGGAAAGGCAAAAAGGAAGAGCCGCGGCGGCGCTTTGCAATGGCAGCAGCGGCTCCTGGTTTTGCCTTTCCTTCCTGAGGCAACGTGGGACTGGAGCGCGTGGAGCTGCACCGGCGTAGCAACTCCTGACAGCCCCAGCCGGATACCTGAGCGGAGCCCGGGCAGTGCGAGCGGAGGCCGCTGAGCGGCAGGAAAAGGGAGCTGGGCCAGCCACAGACCAGCCTCCGTGCAACACGCCGCTGCCCGGCCCCGGCGAGGAAAGCAGCGGGCACTCCCCGGGCGCGCAGCAGGGGGTCTCTTTTGGCCGGCCCGATTTTTTTCAGAGCGGAATATCATGCCTGGCGCCCGCGAGTTAAAACAAAGCCAAAAGTTGCTGGGAAGTTGCTCGGGTGCTGGGAGCAGGCTTTTAAAGTGCCGCCCGAGCAGGACCGCCGAGCTGGGAAACGGGGCACCAAGGCAGGGCAAGGCTCCACCAGCAGCGGCCTAGCTTTGGGTGGCTCCAAGCAGCCCGCCCCGCCTGCCGGGTGGAACCCTTCCCGCTCCTCGGCGGGAAGACGCTCCAGCCTGCAAGCTTTGCCTTTGCAAAGTTTAAGCCTGAAGCCCGGAAAAAAGGGGGATCGGCGGGACTCACCTTGGAGAGGTCGGACTCGAAGGTGATTTCGAACTCCCAGCCGAGGCCTTTGCAAATTTCTTTTCTTTCCTACCCCTAGATCGCTCCGCACTGTTTTGCAGCTTTGGGGGCCACGCGGCACAGGGCAATACACCACACCCAGCGATTTTTTTTCAGGGGCGGGCCGGATTGGACAGACCAATGGCAGTGATTTTTTTTTCAGGGGCGGGCCGCATTGGACAGACCAACGGGCCGGATGTGGCCCCCGGGCCGTAGTTTGCCCACCCCTGTTCTAGGGAGAAGATGGAATCTGTAGAAATGACAGATTTAGAAGACTAAGAAGGAAAAAATACAGAGAACAGAACCATTGCAGTTAATTTTAGATGGTTTCAGAGTAGTGTTGGAAGCCCCCCACTCCTAGAAGAATGAAATATTTTGGGAAATATTAAAAAGGCAGAATATTATATCTCCCTAAGGGATAAAAGGAAAAACATGCTCTTAAAGACAGAAAGCAGCCTCCAAGTCTTTCTTAATAGCCCACAGCAGATGCCAGGACTTAAGAGATAAAGAGCTTATTGAAAGAGAAAGACAAGTATTTAGACAGCTCTATTCATAAGCAAAGCAAATACTGCAGGCAGAAATCCATTCAAGACAGGATATTTCAAAACTCCATAGAAAAATGGTAGGATTAGAAAGCATTAGGACTAGGATTCGCTGAACTGGTAGTTGCAACCACTGGCTGGCCCCGCCTATCTTTCTCCTCCCAGGAGTCACCACACAGCTGGTTTGGATCCCAGGTAAGTGCAGGGCCCGCATGGAGGCTCGGGATGGGCAAAAAATGGGCCTCCCAGAGGCTCCAGAAAGCCCGAAACAGGCCTGTTTCCAGCCTCCGGAGAGCCTCTGGAGCCCAGGGAGGCTGTTTTTGCCCTCCTGGAGGCTCGCGGAAAGCCTCCGGAGCCCGGGGAGAGCAAAAACGCCCCCCTGCCATGGTGCAGGCGGCCGACTAGGCCACGCCCACCACACCCATGCCCACCCAGCCACTGGGTAGAGAACCTGTTGCTAAACTTTTTGACGCCCACCCCTGCTTAGCGTTATATCTAAAACTGATCCATTTTTTTCTTTGCCATTCAAAATTGATTGTCTTCATGAATCAAAATAAATACAAATAATCACTCAGAGATTATTTTTATAAATCATTGAAATATGTATATTTCTATACATTGTGATACTTGTGTATCTTAAGTTTCTTTGTTTTTTAGCAAATCTTTACAACAGGTGTTATAGTATATCATATACTTGGAGTAAGAGTGAATGAGTGGGTGCCACTGAAGAACAGATGATATAAATATAGATGATACAAATTTAAATGAAACAGTTCTGGTCATAGATATAGACATAAATATAAATATAGTTGCTGATAAATTTCAACTGTCAACTGTGATTATTCCAACTTCTTAATAGAGAAACTATACTTCCATGATGCAACTTGTAGCTCAATTAATTTCTAATGAGATAAACAGGATAATTAAACTCTAAGATCAAATAAAAAGGATGAGCTAATTTTATGTGGAAGATTAAGTACAGTGCTGAAAAACAGCAAACTGGAAATGTGGCTGGAAATATTGTCTCTCGTAGAACTTCCTGCTGTGAATTTTATCAGATGTCTTTATTGCATGGGTAATTTTGTGATTGAATATTTAGTGGGTACTGTACAACCTGTTCACCAACCTTTGTTTAGAAACACCATTAACACTAAAGAACCAAAAATATTTTTGACCATTATGTTGTCATTTCTGTCATTGTCTACTGAAGTGATTTTCATTTACTTATTATTCATGCCAGATTTTCTGATGATCTAAAAATGCCGTATTTAGACAAGTTGTCACAATTTAAAATCATTTTGGGCTTTACACTTGAGATATTTTTCATTGCAGTCATAAACTTCAACACTTCTTTCAAGAGGAAAACTGAAATACAACAGAAACAATAATTTCATTATTATAATACTAATATCCCTCTGATTACAGATTACAGTACATCTGGCAAGTATTATTGCTGTAACAATGGAACAAATTACTAGATATTTCACACATAAAAAGAAGATATGCTGATGCATATGGCAAGTTTAAGTTATTTGTGTGTGAACAATATAATATGATTATATTTGATTTGAGATAAAATGGCAATTTACTTGTACTGGAAGTGGGTAAGTATGCAGTGTTTTTACAAAACAAGAACTAGAATAAAGGAAGCTGCTTCTACAAAACGTAAGCATTTATTTTTGAACTTTTGCTATAATAATGGGTCACAAAAGGTGGAATGAGAGGTAAATGATTATGCAGTGACATCTTCCAATTTGGAACATATTAAAATTGAATGAACCGAGCAAAGTTTTTCAACCTTAGGAAGATGTGTTTACGAGCCAGCTCGGGGGCGGGGGGAGGAATCTGGGGCAGCTTTTGTTCCAAGAGCATCCAGTACAGTGGTTGGGATTCAAAAAAATTTACTACTGGTTCTGTGGGTGTGGCTTTGTGGGCGTGGCAGGGGAAGGACACTGTAAAATCTCTAGTCAGAGGTGGTATTTGCCGGTTCTCCGAACTACTCAAAATTTCCGCTACCGGTTCTCCAGAACTGGTCAGAATCTGCTGAATACCACCTCTGATCCAGTACCCCAAGTTATAATCAGAAACCAACCTGGTTTGTCAAAAACAGATCACACCAAACAAATACTATTGCATTCTTTGACAAAATGACTACATTAGTGGACCAATGAAATGCTGTAGACAACTCAGAAAGCCCAGGCTGCCCAAGGAGCTTCTGATACAATTCTGTAGAGGAATTATTGTGTCTGCCATCTGCACCTCTATAACTTCTGGTTTGGCACTGCAACCAAACAAGCCAGACACAGACTTCAACAGATAATTAGAACTGCAGAAAAAAATAATTGCTACCAACCTGCCTTCCATTGAGGACCTGTATAATGTACAAGCCAGAAAGAGGGCTGTGAAAATAAAATATCTGGACCTAAACTGTTTCAACTCAAAACGACACTATAGGGCATTGCATGCCAGAACAACTAGACACAAGGACAGTTTTTCTCCCCATGCCACCACTCTGCTAGTATCCTAGTATGATTTATATTGATTGCTTATTTAGTATTCTATAACTATCACTAAGTGCTATATTTTATGATTTATGATGAATGTGCTTTTATGATGACTAAGAACATGACTGACCACTTATTGCTTGTATGTGCACTGAGAGCTTATGCACTAGAGACAAATTCCTTGTGTGTCCAATCACACTTGGCCAATAAAGGATTCTATTTCTATTCTATTTCTATTAGTATACTTGGACTTCAGTAAGACTTTCAACAAAGTAGGCCAACCTACTTCTTGGTAAGATAGAAATCTGAGGTTGTATTTATCTACTTTTAAGAACTATTAAGAACCAGATGTTTCTTAAAACCATAAAACTCAAAGGATGTACTTTTTTTTTCACATGACTGTAGATGATACCTGGCTCAATAGTAGTAACTGTGATAGGGATCTAGGAATCTTAGCGGATAATTACTAAAATATGAGCCAGCAGTGTGCTACACCACCAAAGAATCAACACAGTCTTAGGCTGTATTAACAGAGGGATAGAATCAAGATCACATGAAATGTTAATATCACTTTATAATACCTTGGTAAGGTCACACTTGGATTATTGCATTCAGTTTTTGTCACAATGATATATAAAAAATGGTAAGAGTCTAGAAAGAGTGCAGAGAACAGCAACAGAGATGTTTAGGGGTCTGGAGGCTAAAACATATGAAGAAAAGTTGCAAGAATTGGATATGTCTGGTTAATGAAAAGAAGAATTAGAGATTATATGATAGCAGTGTTCCAATATTTCAGGGGCTGCCACAGTGGTGGGATTCAAATTTTTTTACTACCAGTTTTGTGGGCATGGCTGGTTGGGCATGGCAGGGGAAGGATACTGTAAAATCTCCAGTCAGAGGTGGTATTTGCCTGTTTTCCAAACTACTCAAAATTTCCACTACCAGTTCTCCAGAACTGGTCAGAACCTGCTGAATACCACCTCTGGGCAGCCACAAAGAAAAGGGGGTCCATCTTTTCTACAAAGCACCTGAAGGCAGGACACCAAGTATGGTAATAGGTGGAAACTAATCAAGGAGAGAACCAACCGAGATCTAAAGAGAAATTTCTGGACAGCGAGAGCAATTAACAGTGGAACAGCTTGCTTCCAGAAGTTGTGGATGTTCCATCACTGGAGATTTTTAAGAAGAGACTGGACAACCATATGTCTGAAATGGTGTAAGGTCTCCTCCTTGAACAGGGGATTGGATTAGAAGACTTCTAAGGTCTCTTCCAACTTCATTATTCAGTACCCTCCACCTACCCACTCATCCATCCTGACTCCCTCTCCCATGTTTAGGCCATCTAACAGGGATGTCAAACTGGATTTCTTCGAGGGCCAGATCAGCATTGTAGTTCTCCTCTGCGGGCAGGTCAGGAGGGAGAGACAGGATGGACGTCTTCTGCAGCACCCTGCTGGCCAAAACAGGGCACACGGGGCCATGCGTGCCCCCGTGACCCATTTTTGCTTGGACAGCCTTCTGCAGCACTGTGCCGGCCAAAACGAGGCTTGGGGCATGTGCATGGCCCCCACACACCCCGTTTTCAGCCTGGATGGCCTCCTGCAGCATTTTGCTGGCCAAAATGGGGTATTTTGGCCAGCAGACGCACTGTGGGCCAGTCCTTTGCTATTTCCAGCCCAGCCCTGCAGGCCAGATTTAAGCACCACATGGGCCGGATCTGGTCCGCAGACCTCGAGTTTGACATCCCTGATCTAGAACCTTAGAAACTTCAAGATCTATAGGCTTCCAAGTTAAAATCCACATCTTTTCAATTTCCTAAAGTTTAAAAACATTGGAATAGAGTGGTGATTGATACAATCTTGTTAGAGCAATGGATCCCAACCTGTACGTTCTTGATCTCTTTCATTTGTAGTTCCCAGAATTCATCGTGATTAAGAAATTTGAGAATTTATGGTTTCTCTATTACCCATATTACTGGTAGACTGGGAAAGCTGAATTAAAATAACAGTAAATGAAGATTCTGTTAATGTATCCTTACAGTAAAAATAGAGATGATTTTTTTCGGTGTCCTTATAGTTTGGACTGCCTTGCAAGGTTGACATTTGCATTTTATGTATGCTTGTGCGTTGTTGAGGTTTCTAGCTGTCCCTTTGCCATTTTGTTTCTAGATTGTCTGTTCCAAATTTGTAATGACTCATTTGTGGCTTTCTAACTCAGATATAAAAGACAGAACAGGGTTGCCAGATCGCAGTTTGGCTCTGCAGCCAAACTCAAGTCAAAATACGGCCAAATTCGGCCAAATTATTTTTTGCTCATGCACGAGGAAAGGAGAGCATCAGAGGACCCGCTTGTTCTCCTTTTGCTCATGGTGACGCGCATGCACGAGGGAAGGACAGTGCCAGAGGATGCGCTTGTCCTCCTTTTGCTCATGGTGACGCGCATGCGCGAGGGAAGGAGAGCGGCTGGGTTGCCATCTGGCCGATTTCACGGCCAAGCAACTTTCGTACGGCCAAATTTCCGGCCAAATTTATTTGGCCGGAGACATCATTTTTTCACGGCCAAGCAGATAGAAATATGGCCAGATTTCTCGAATTTGGTCGGAAAAACGGCCAGATGGCAACCCTGAGACAGAATGCAAACTGACTTGAAAGAAAGCATCCTGGGATTCAGCAGTGTCTGTTGGATAGGACTAAAAAAAAAAAAAGTGACGGTGACATCATCGTGATCAAAGCCCTGCACATTTTGCATACATTGATATTGCATGTAAGGCTTTGATCACAGTGATTTTACTGACATTTTTATTTTTTTTGAAGGTCCTGTGTTGGGATTTATAATCACAGCATAGAAATTCTTAAAGATTGTAGAATTGACCTTAGTACACGAAATAAATTGGGGGGGGGGGGTTATCTGGGTGGTATTGTTCAGGAATTTCCCTTTCATTAACATAATTTGACACAGAATTTAATTTGCTGAAAACATCTCTATTCGGGGATAAAAAGTATGTCCCTATTTTTTTTTATGCTAGAAGAGAAGAACATGAACTTGGTAAAATATTGAAGATGTTGATTAGATTAAGCTTTTTTTTTACTTTGGTATGCAAGGTTTGAATATTACAATTGCCTTTGCCATGAATATTATTTTCAGTTTTTACAGCCAAATAGTGAATAGTCTAGTAAAGAGAAGGACCAGGGGAGACATGATAGCAGTCTTCCAATATTTGAGGGAGGGGTCAAGTTAATTTCTAAAGCGCCTGTAGGCCAGATAAGGAATAATGGATGGAAACTGAACAAGGAGAGATTTAACCTGGAAATAAGAAGAAATTTTCTGACAGTGAGAATGATCAACCAATGGAACAGCTTGCCCTTGGAAGATCTGGGAGCGCCATCACTTGAGCCTTTCAAGAAGAGATTGGACTGCCATCTGTCAGAAATGGCGTAGGGTCTCCTGCTTGGGTGGAGGGTTGGACTAGATGGCCTACAAGGTCCCTTCCAACTCTGATGATCTGTTACCTGTTAAATAGCCACTTCATCCTAGAATGCTAAATGATTGAAAATTTAGAATGTTAATTTTAGAAGCAAAACAAATTATTCAAAAATAAATGATAGACGCACACCCGCATGCATAAATAATTAACCTGTATATTTTAATTTGAACCGAAGCCCAGCAGACTGCCACATAGGAAAAGAATATATCTGCAATACAAGCTGTAATACTAAAATCTACTTTTATTTTTGACAGTAATTGTGCTGAGGTCCCATGTTGGTGCTCAGCTATAGAAAAACAATTCTCCTAGAACAATTCTCCCAGAAGCAGCTTCTTTGACAATTGTAAGGCATGCAGGGACCCTTATTTCCTCAGAAATGGAGCACTAGTAAAGTAATCTCCATGGAACAAGTGTCTCTGTGACCAAATCCTTTAATTACATCCAGTGGAAAAGCACCTGTGGCAATTAACTCCTCTGACTCCAGCATAGCAATTTTAATTAGTTGTGGCAAAAACTTTGCAAACTTAAAAAAAACATACATATTACAATTTGCAAAAAGAAGTGCAAATGAGCCAGCATAGATTGTAGTATCTATTGTCTTCTGTACTAGTTTCCAAGCTACCATTAACAAAAGTTGTACTTGCAATTTGTATCTAAGTTATACAAATTATCAGTTCTTTGAACTAGGTAAATTTGATGTAATACTATTTTTTTCAAATACAGGTAGCCCTCATTTAGTGATTGCCCCATTTAGTGGCTACTAGCAGTTATGGCAATGATGAGAAAGTAAACAGTCCTCACATTATAGTTTTTGTAGAACTATAAAGCAAAGGAGAGCTGAAGTAAGATCATAAGCAGAGTCACAGTATGCTGAATGTGGTCCCAAGATCCCCAAATATCGTGTTTCAAATTTCTTAATTCTTAACCTAATCCCGAATGTCCAGGAAAGAGGTAAAGAGTTTTATGAAGTGTTGGAAGAAATGTCCATCTGGGTTCAGTTCCAAGTGGGGAGAAAGACACGGAAACATGGAGGATATTTGGAAAGATGGTTTAATGGTGGACAGTACAACATGGTTTGAAGTCCTGGGCAATCGAGCACATGGGTGAGAGAGAGAGATTTATACCCTCTCTTGGGCTTTGAATTTGCTTCCTGTTCCTGTGAAAGAAATGTATTCTGATTGGTTGTCAGACTCCCATGGGGCCATGCAGGGGTAACTTTGTCAGTTGTCTTGAGTCCCAGGCTTGGTTGAATCTTGCTGGGTGATGTAATGTTCCCAGGTGATTTTGCAATGTAGTGAGATGGGTAGAGGGCTAATCCTATCATATCCTGAGGGCCATGTCTTAATCCCATCACCCTGGAGCTGAAGGCAGGGATGGGACAGGGAGCTGCTTTGTCTTTAAAACATGTTTCTCCTCGTCTCATACAGGGAAATATAATATTCTGTCTTTTTAATATTTCCTAGAGTATTTCATTCTTCTAGAAGATGGGTGGGTGCTAAATTTCTACAGAAGGAAAGAGTTTTATGTATATTTATTTATCTGAGCTAGGTATAGATCAAGCATAAAATTCTCATGTTCAAGAAATCGATATTTTGTTAATCTGAGAAAGATCCAGGGTTGTGATATAGAGCCAGAATACATAGCTCCATGTCTCTTACAAAAGTTTCAATGGCCAGTTGATATTAAGTATTATTAAAGTATCATTTGAAAGTAATAGATTCTGCAGCAAATCCCTAGACCAGTAGAAGGCAGGAACGACCTATAGAAAACTCATTCCTGCCATCCAAAGACCAACTTTTGAAGCCCAGATCCAGTAATCTGGTAAAATGAAGACTGGGAAAATAAAACAAAAAAGAAGCCTTTAATATCTGTTCATATTGCTGTAAACCAACTGAAAATAATAGGAAATATGATGTTTAATAATAAACAAATACCACTGGATGAGGAGGGGAAAGAAGGAATCACACTTTGGGTTAAAAAAAAAAAAAAGCTTCCACATACTATAAATTAAGGCTTAATTGACATTGTGAAGCATCAGAAAAAGCTCTAAATACTGTGTGTCCCCTAAAGTTGTAGCTCAATTGTTAGAGTCTAGTTCCTACCATATCATTCAAAGAGACTCAACAGAGGCTTCCATCCAAAAAACGATCAAGCTCTACTATACACGGATATTTCTGAAGAAGTGAAAGTAGAAAGGCCAATTCTTCTTTTTGACTATCCAAAATTAGTGTGTTATATCTCTTAGTTATCTGCACAAAGTTCAGTTTTAGTCCGATGGTGTTGTTTGATAAAGGAAAGCACTTGGGATAGAGGCTCAACTAGGCAAATGTTAGAGCCCAGATCTAATGACTTTACAGGGAAGTAATTCCTTTAAGGTGTCAATTAGCTGGCAATAAGCCCAATTTTACTGGCACCGTATAGAAAAGAATATGTAATTAAAAGAAAAATAAGGTATTTTTTTTTTAAATAAGAAAAAATTGGGGCAAACAATCAGATTGTGTGCCAACATGTATCAGATCAAGTATTTGGGTTTGGCTGGCTTGTTATCTTCGCTCCAAGAGGCTGCTGCTCCCTGGATAGTCATTTGGGGCCTCCTTGAACAGCAATTAGGATTTTTTTTTCTGGGTAGGATTGTGGACTTTAGCCAGGGGTAAGTTTTGTGAATGGAAGGGTATGGAAGAAAGCATATTGTCTGCCCTGCTTAAAAGTCCTAAAGTCAATATTATCTTCCCATCTTCTGTAAAAATTCTGTTAGAGCCTGGCTAGAGGATTAAGAAGGAACTATGTTTTGTAAGACAAGGCTATGCTTATAAAATCTATTACTTCTAATCTAATCCGTACATCCTGAATTTGTCTCTAAAGTGTGTAACTTTTCTTTCGATGCTTAATATGCTTCTGAGTCTGCTACCATATAGCAAAAGGCATTTATTACTTTATTACCAGTTTATAGATGAATAGAAACAATATTTTCATGGGGCAAAATCAGTTAAAATATTCAATGACGGCTGAAAGGGTGGAAAGGGCATGACAAAAAAAAAGATTCATTTTGTAAACTTTTCACCCTGGAAAGCCTTAATTCATATATTTGATATAGTCACGCTCTCATTTCCCTGTCCAGACTTTTACAAAAAATATAGTTATATTTAATTGCCGGAGGGGGTGGGGGGGTGGAATGGTAGCAGAAATCCTAAGAGGCAGCAGTATGCTTTGTATTTATTAGGGTGCATCTAAACCTATTGTCATCTATCCATTTTGGCTTTCCTTTGCACATTCAATGGTTTGCACCATGCACCAGTGGTTCATAGCATACCACTGTTTGCTGGCTGTTTGCCAAGCTTCATCTCTCCAGGAAAGTGAAAGTTCCACTTAGTTATCCTTCTCCTTTCAATCAAATCTTGATGTGGGCTGACTGTTCATGGCCTCTGGAAGATCTTTATATTTCTGGAAGGTAGGAGAGAATGAAGAGGATCGAAATTATTATTAGGCAGAATACACTAGAGACTAATAAACTAAGGATGTGCAGTCTAAAGTAACCTCAAGAATATGACACGTTAAAGCTAATACAGAATTCATATGTGCATTCATTTTATTTATGACTGATGGATTCCATTTTGATATGGCTCAACAGTTATGGGTACCATCTATTTAGAAATGTGCATTGGGGATGTGCTTGATAAATTATTTTGCATTTATGCTTGTTAACAGCACTGAATAGTAACATACTACACTATAATAAATGGAAACATTGCATATCAATGTAAAAATATTTTTCTTTTATTACAATACATTGAAGATAATGGGTCAGACATTCTTTCACAATTAAAACTCTGTTTATGTTTATTCTTATACTACATTGCGTGTAATGGCTTATATTGCTGAAGTACAGATTTTTAAAATAAATTCATGTCTGTAAAATCAACATATAAAAATGTAAAAAAGAAGAAAGGTTCATATTTTTTTCTTCTCCTCCTCGGTTTGCATTTATAATAAATTGTTTACTACAGTCTGTATTGGCACTGGACTTGGGCAATGTAGAGATGCCCCATTTTGGAATCAGATAGCTAGATAAACTTCTAACTTTATTCTGTAAGATTTTTAGTATTCATGTTGGACTTTTTTTTTTAAAGAAAAGTGATTTTTGTTTAGGGAAACCACTATTTTTAGAGTAATTATTTTCCTAACCTGAGTTAAATTCAGACTGCTCAGGGCAAACTGATACATGAAGTTAAACTTTAATATCAAGACAGATGAAAGTTTTTTTCAAGATCCGACATCTAACTGGAGGTCAGGTAATCAAGGGCAGGCATACATGCATATGATCAAACACAAATATGAAGACACCAGACCTCGCTCACCTTGTCATTTCCAACTAGGTGCATCAGATGGTTAACCATCTGGCAGAACAGATAATTGAAAAGGTCTTTCCTGCTGATTAAAATAACCTAACCTCAGCTCCTAAAGTGTTTTTTCAGTGAATAGTGTCATCTTAACTTATGCAGTTGAGGGATATGCTGGGATTGGGCTCTTTTAAAAAGCTGTCAGCCTTCCTTGAGCAATCTTGAAAAGACAAGGAGGGCTGAGAACTACTATAACAAGGATAGCAGATACAGAATCCCAGAACTGTAGGCTAGACTTAAGGGAGAGCTACAGCTAGAGGCAAATAGACAGATATATATATAAGTATGTATGTATGTATGTATGTATGTATGTATGTGTGTGTATGTATGTATGTATATATATATATATATACCCTGTTTCTCCAACAATACGGCCTCCCCCAATAGGAAGTCCCAGCATGTTTTATAGGCATGAAATGAACTTAAGCCCCTCCTCCCAAATTAAGGCCTATATTAAAACGTGAAATGGGGGGAATGGTGGGGGCTTGCTGTTAGGAAGTACTTTTGTTGCACACCGGATATGGTGCTGCCTGCATTGACCCCGATACGAAGTGCCCCACCAACGCCGAGGTCAACATCCAAGCTGTCACCACCCGCCCACCTGAAGATGCAAGGGGGGAATTAAGTCACCCGAAAAGATGACCTAGCCATTTTTCGAGGCTCAAAAAAAATAAGACTCGGCCTTATTATATGAGAAACACGGTATATATATATATATATATATATATATATATATATATATATATATATATATATATATATATATATATATATATATATATGTGTGTGTGTGTGTGTGTGTGTGTGTGTGTGTGTGTGTTCTTAAGTTTTCGCGGGTACTTACATGTATGGTATTCAACTTTGTTTGGGTATTTTCCCACGTCATTCTAGAAGATTATATATATATAAGACAAGTATATATATATATATATATCTCTAGAAGACACTTCCAAATTTGCTGTCTCAAAATCTATATGCGCATGATGCTTGAGTCCCAGACACAGAAGGACCCTCAGAGATTGTCTAATTCAGTCCTCTGCCCAGGCAAGAAATTCTCAGATTGTCCCAAAGAAATAGCTGTCCAGTTTTTGTTTGAAAATGTCCAATTATGGAGCACTTATGACTTCAAGAGTCAGGCTGTTCCTGTTTAACAGCCCTCATTGTCAGGAAGTCTGTCCTTATTTTGAGTTTGATTCTCTTTGTAAAGCTTCCACCCCTGGATTCATGTCCTACCCTCAGATGCAAAAAAGAAAACAACAACCCTGTTCCATGTGGCAGACTAAGACATTAGAAAACTATTTATCCCCTCCTCTTCTTTAGCCTAAGCATAGCCAGTTCTTCACAGGATTTAGCTTCCCTTTTTGTTGCTTTTCTCTGGACTTTTTCCGATTCCTCAGCACCACTCTGTGTCACCGTGACCAAAACTAGACACAATGTTCCAGATGCTGCAGTCTGATCTGTGCCTGTAGAGTGTGGTCGTGACAAGTAACCTGGAGTTCTTCCTTCCTCGAATAGTGCTCCAAAGTACCAATTCATGCATCTGGACTATTAATTTGCCTAGCTAAAGATTCCCTCCTTCAGTCATGTCCACACTCTGTCCAAAATATGCTTTATGTTATTATTTGCTTCTTTGCAACTTGATTGGGGCACTTAGGAAAGGTGGATAGGGTAAGGTCTGGGGTTCCTTAGCTTGCCCTGCCGTCTCCCAATTTAAAGGGCAAATGTTCTGTTTGTCCCAGAAGAGGCTTCTGGGAAAATATTTGAGCAGGGCTAGGGTAGAGAAGGATGCCTGAGAAAGCAAAGGTCACCTTAATCAATCCCGCTCCTTTCCCTTTCCTTCCTCTTCAACACAACCCTGTCTCCTGAACGTCTGCGAAGGCGGTTTGGCCACCGTTGGCGGCTGAGACATGCGTATTTTCAGTGGCATTTAAACAAAAAAAAAATTAATTTTTTTTTAAAAAAATATCCAGCACGAGGGTCGAAGTCGACTCAAGGAAACAAAAGCGGGCAGAGGCTGATACTCGCGGCGTCTCGGCTCGGTTTGTTTATTTTTCAAGCCACCCCCGAGGAGCTTCTCCTGCAGCAGCGCGCCAGCCGGAGCAAGTCACACGCTGCATACACGCATTCCCCACGCTGGGCCGAGAGCGGGCGGGAGGGGGTGCGTGGAGGAGGGGAAAGGGAAGCGAGAGAGGCGGCAGGCGGCCGAGGGAGAAGAAGCGCGCCGAACAGGAGCGCCGGCCGCGGGCCGAGAGAGGGGAGGGTGGTGCTGGGGGGGGGGGCCGGGGGCGGGTGAGAGACACCTCCGGCCCCTGCGCCTTTCTTCAGGCGGGGAAGAGACGGGCGGCGAGGGAGGGGCGGCGCGAGCTCCTTCTCCCCCGCTGTGCGCCCACCCGCGGCGCTGCGAAGAGGCGCCGTGGCCGCCGTGCGGCTGCAGCTGAGCGGCGCTGACATCTTCCAGCACCCCCGGTTTCAACCATGGACAGCTTCGATTTGGCGCTCCTGCAGGAGTGGGACCTGGATTCGCTGTGGTAAGGCTGGGTGTCCGCGTTTGAGAGCGCTACGTTTGTCCCGTTTTTCCACTTCGGGTGCCGGAGTTCAGAAAGAGCCGCGGGAATGGGCTACTCCAATCCTGTAACGCGCCGCGTTGGGAATATGCCTTTTGGTGGCGTTATTCTAGTATTTTTTTTTTTTTACCAATACTAAAGATGCAGTAATGGAACTAAGAAGGTTAAAATGATGGAGCCTTATTGCATGTCGTATTTTCCTTTGCGGTGATATTTCCTCACGCTGTCCTTCAAAACTCCCTTTCTGGGGGCTGAGTTGGGCAACTGCACCCCTCAGTTTCTTCTCTGGGACTCCCACTCTTTTCTTTTGCAATTTTCCTCTTCAGTTCTGCTATGCTCCCGCCTCCCTCTAGTCTAAACTATTCACCTCTGTCTCAGCCTTCTTTCGGGGCAAGTTCCTCAGGGCTCTCCCTCTCCCCCTCCCTGCCCCCCCCCCCCGGGCGCGTTTATGTCTTCCCCGTTTTCCCTTCTTTCCTTGGAAACACCTTGGTTTTGCTCTGCCCGATCCCTCCCTCCGCCTGTTCCGCCTTCTGCTTCTCGAGTCATTGTGTCCCCCACCCTCCCTTTTTGCGGCTTAGTCTCTGCTCCCCAAGCTGACCCGCGTCTTCACCTGGATTTCTCCTGGTGTCAATAAATATAGAAATTGCTGCATTTCCAAGCGACACCTGGCAGCAGTCAGAAACCATTTCTAGAAATATCATTAACCACTCCAGGTGGAAATTTCTTCCCTCTCGTTGTCATTCAAAGAGACAGCCTTCACAAGCGAATGCCTCCAGTACAGTAATTGCAACTGATGGCATTTAGCATATGGGCACCCTTAGCTCATTCCCTCTCGCCCTATAATTACAGTAATGCATTGCTGTGAGTTAGCCTTGATCTGTGTGTGTGTGGGTGTTGTTTATGCGTCTCAGGTACTTTTTGCAACTGCTGGGTGCCACTTCAGTCTGTGCCAGCTTTCCTGTTGATTATAGCCTTTATCGCGTAACCTTTTGTGTGTGCTTCTAGGAGAAAGTAAGTACATCATATGGCTAAATGAATGATTATTTGTGTTCTGAATTTAAAGAAGCACAATATACATTCCTTTAAAATTCCTATTACGTATGTCCCAAGTCACTATTGATTGCTATATAACAGTCTATTCTCTTTTTGCAAGGAAGCTGTTCAGAAGATACAGTTATTTCTGTGTTTAGTGTAATTGGGATAATGATGGGGTTGTTTTGCTGAGATATTATTTGTAGTTTTGTCTCAGGTTTAGGAATCGTGGATATATCTCATTGACAATGCATACAGCATGTTCAAATCTGCCTGTCCATCCATCCATCTTTAGGTGGTGTGTTTTTTGTCTGAACATTATGCATTCTGTCAAAATTTGCTGGACAGATAACACTGGCAGTGAGTTTTCTATGGAAAAAAGATATTGCTCTGCCAATACTAAATACTGCAAATTGAGAAATGGCTTACTGAAAACTTTAAATTTTAAATGTAAATGGGCTATGCAATACATTACAAATGGAGTTGTACATTACAATTACTAACAAGTTAGAAGTATTGGATTCTAGAAATATAGCCCCTGATAATGGATACATTCTATCCATATTACTCTTGATTTTAGTGAGTAGATAAAATCAATAATTTACTTCTATAAATGTCTTTATAACTTTACTAGTTAGTCTGTGACCGAGATTATATTATCAGGGTCAATGCTTGTTTTGGAACTAAACCATTGTATTGCTTTCTTTTTAATACATTTAGGCCAATTCAGTCATGAATATTCCATAAAAACAGAATGGCTTAATTATTGAATAATAGGATCAAAAATAACCCCTTAATTTCCTTTACTATGGAAATTAGCTATTTCTTTGGCATAGTTAGTATTTAAAGAAATCTGGCAAAAATGTTGGGAGATTAGATGTATTTGATATATTTAATTTTCAATATTTTTCTGTAACTACATGATTAATTTCAGTGTTTCCTACTTCCACTAATATTAAAAAGTTAGCCTTAAATAAATGCTGTGAGTTTGTTTAGAGAGCAACTTTAAGAGAACTATACTAAAATATATATATATTATTTTTGTTTGGAGATAAGATTTATATGGTTGCAGATATTTTCACTGATTCATTATGCTCAGCAGTAAGCAGTGTGTTATATCCTGAGAATGGCATAATTAGTTTGAGATGGGATTTGCATGACAAGTATTAACATTCTGTGTTTTACTGATTAGCCTTTTTTTTAATTGACAAGCATTTCATTGCAAAAAGAGGCTGGGTTTGGTCAGTCATTTTAAGATTAATTGAGAGAATAGTTATGTTTTACAAACATAGGAGAAAGTGGACACTTTGAAGCATGAATATTGATAACATCATATCTTCACCACAGGGTGACCTGTATGGAACAGAAAACTGCAAGTTCTTGTGATTGGAGGCCTTATGCCACATTGTGCATCCTTTTTCTCTCTCCATTCTTTCCTTTTTTTAGCGAGCAATTGGGTTATTGAAATTTTCAAAATTTCTGTCACCTCTAGCCCTCCAATAAACTTGACCATGATATATTTAGATATAATAACATTTCTTTCTTCTTTGTTATTGCAAATAAGAGAAATGCAATATTATTGTGTGAAAAGGAACCACATTCTTGGGTAACAATAGTAAATCATTGCATTTTGGACTGTATTTACAATGATTTGGTTGCTGATTTAGTAGTGTGAGCCAGAGTACTTGATGACTTCTTTATTTAAAAATGTAAGATTTGATAGCCATTTATACATTTTTTTATGATTAAATAAAAATATTTAACCTAGTGATGTTCTTATGTGATGAGGAAATGAATGGCAACATGAGAAATCTCGTTGTTGCATACCAGAAAGACAACCTATTTTTATTATAAATATTGTATCAGTATTATTGATTCATAATACAGATATGTACACGTTTTTGTAAGGATGTTGTTACTGCAAATAATTCCTGTTACTGATGTCCTGTTTCTCCAATAGTATTCCTGCTGCAGGATATTGCTTGGAAATACATTTGTGCTGAAATTGCTGTATTTTTTTGGAATTCACATACATGTATTACATGTATATCCTGTTGTTTGGGTTGCTTATACTTTGACATAATCTAAATAATAGTTCCTCAATGACCAGTAGTATAATTAATCCCAAGAAACACTTAGAGGAACATAATGCACTTTGTGTATTTTCTGTATCCATTTAAAAAAGTGTATAATGTGCAGTTAGTTTGCAATCAATTCACTACATTTTTCATTGACATAGCAATAATATGTTGGTGGGGAAGCAGCTTTTTATTTGGCTGCACTCTAAATGCACTTTACTGCATCTACAATTATGTTTATGCAAGACAAAACAAGCTGAGAATCTTTCAAAATTATTGTAAATCGGATTGTAGACATTTAATGAAAATATTTCTGTTTGAAGACTATTTTAGGGCCCTTTTAAAAAGGCAAGGTAATTCACAAATGCATTATAATGTATTGTGCGTGTATTTGTGTGCCATTTTGATATTTATTTTTTCAGTATTCTTTTATGGCTGCTTGTAAAACATTGCAATGAAGACTGTTACCATTAAAATCTGCAAATACTTTATGCTTTATTCATAGCCAATTAAAGTAAAAGATAATACAAGATAAGACTTTATGAGAAGATGAAGAACATAATGAGATTTGAATCTTTTGTCTTGATGGTTGAAAATTATGGGAATGAGTTCAGATTAGACTGAAGGAATTCCACTTTGAAATTTGGAAAGTTGCTGCTAATCAGTGTGTCCAGTACTGAGCTAGACAATTCAGTCATCTGACTAGGAGTAAGTCAGCTTCTCAGATTGCCATAATATTTGGAGAACTAAGAAAGCAAAGTGCATGAATGCTGGTTGTTACCACTTCAAACTCTTAAGCATGTGATAGAATATTTTTCCATTATGTATCTTCTTAGAAGCCTTCTGTAAGAAAAAGCACACCTGGGAGGGATGCTAAAAGTAACAGTCCCGTATTAAAGATACGTAGTAAACTTCAATGTGGTTTATTATTTATTTATTAAATTTATAGTATAGAATGAATTGTACAACAAGGTGACAATGATACAATATCACCTATCCTTTTCTCAGCCTGCCTTGAAGATGTATTTTGCAAACTAGTTTGGGCAAAAATTGAATTAAAATCAATGGTGCCTATTTAAACCACTTAAGATTTGCAGATGATGATGTTCTCTTTTCACAAGACCCAGAAAAGCTACAAAGACACATATAAGAGCTGCACAAAGCAGGAGAACCATTTGGCTTAAAAATAAACCTGAAAAAGAGCCAGGATATGTTTAATAAATTCACCAAAGGAAAAAAAATATATCTGGAGAAGAACTAGACATAGTAGACCGCTACAAATACCTTGGCTAATGGATCTCAATGGAAGGTGATACAAAAAAGGAAATTGAATGGTGTTGGCAGGCATTTGGCAAGTTAAACGTAATTTTCAATGCCTCTATGCCTGAAGAGAAAAGTTTTTGATCAGTGTGTGCTACTTGTTCTAACATATGCCAGCAAAACATGGACACTAACCTCACAATCAGTACAAAAGCTATGAGTGGTTCAGAGCCATGGAAAGATACATGGCTCAGCATCACAAGACAAGATAGAAAGACCTGCACATGGATCAGGGGTGGGATTCAAATTTCTTAACTGGTTCTGTGGGTGTGGCCTAATTTGTGGCTTGGTGGTCATGTGACTGGGTGGGCGTGGGCTTGTATGTAAATATTGTAAATATTTGTGTAAATATTTAATTTTTTATTAAAAAGGAGCAACTTTTACCCAAAATCAGGCAAAGCAGGCAGGCAGATTGAGTTGCTCATAGAATCACAGATTCACTTAGAGATCTATCTATTTGCAATCTGCTACCTGAGTCTGTCACATAAAATTTACTAGCAAGCAAACTCACAAAATTAACTGACAACACACCATGTATGTAAATGTTGAATTTTTTTAATTAAAAAAAGAGAAACTTTCACCAAAAATCAGGCCAAACAGGCAGGCAGATTGAGTTGCTTACATCAAAAATTCACTTGGAGATCTATCTATATGCAATCTGCTACCTGGGTCTGCACTGAAAATTAGAAGCTTTAGTCCTAAGGAAGGTTCAGCTCTGCTTTTAGATTAGCTAGAAAGCAAGAAATATAACGATTTCCTGCTTTCTAGCTAATCTAAATCTCTCAGCACAGCCGAACAGCTGATGGTCGGGGAAAAAAAAAAGGAAAAATAGCAACCTAGCGGGCAAGGTTGATGGCATGCCAGGTAAGGAGTGAATGGGAGAGGAGGGCCAGCCAGTGGCACAATTTGCTGGTTCTCCAAACTGGGCAGAATCATAACAACTGGTTCTATAGAACCTATCCGACCAGGTAGAGTCCCACACCTGACATGGATTAAAGAACAAATGAAAATATACGATGCCATTAAAAGAGTAAAAGAATTGAAATGGAAATGGGCTGATCACATAGCAAGAAGAACTGATGGCAGGTGGACTAAGACAGTCATAGAATGGATTCCACTTGATAAAAAGCGTCCACGAAAGAGAACTAAAACAAAATGGATCGATGACATCAGCAAGTATTGTGGGCCCAAAGGAAAGCTCAGGACCATATTAGTTGGAAACATGGAAGAGGCCTTCATTCTGCAGTAGATAGACAATGGCCAGAATGATGATGAAATTTATATACTGCCCAAATGTGGTTCACATTAAAAAGAAGAAGAAAAATACAGTAATAGATTAGAATAAAAGAATACATTTATTAATATAGCTTATTTTTTTTTAATGTGAGCAATTTCTGCAAATGCTTATGACAGTGCAATGATCTTCCATAATATTTATCTTTACTGATACAAATAGTTAAAGGAGATTTATTTGGAAGATTTGTTCGTTTACTTGTATACCATTTATGGACAATTCCAGGAGGTGAACTAAATATACTGTACAAGAGAGCATAATGGTTACCTCTTTTTGTTAGCGTTGAAGAATTACATTCCTTATCTTTCATTCTCTGTCCCTTGCATAGCTTAACTGTAAAAAGACAAAATATGGGATGAGTGGAAGGCTGAGTTCTTTTTTTAACTTGAGTTTTCTTTTTAATTTTCTGAGTTGCTCTGAAAGATAATCAATAAGAACACCAGGATTAAAATGTTATAAAAATAATTAAGTTAGATTTTCTTAAATTTTGAGATCATGGTCCTGAAAAATAAATTAGTGATAACTCACATACCTCAGTGATTCTGGCGAGGCTACTGTATTCATAACAAACTTTGGTATCAAACCACAGTTTCTTCCTTTATTGCTCCTTCAGCTAATCATTATATATAATCTAAACCAGAATTTTCTCACCTTTGGCAACTTTAAAATGGGTTGAAATTTCAGCTTTAAAATTTCAGCTTCTATGGAGGAATTCTACGAATTAAAGTCCACCCATCTTAAAGTTGTTAAGTTTGAGAAATATTGGTCTAGAACAACATAGAAGATGTAGGTTTTAAAATCAGTGTTTATTTTATCTTGAAGTATGTAAAACATTGTGTAAATCTTTCATGATAAATGGTTGCATTTTTATATAAATTAAAAAAGATGACAAACATGGAATAAATTCAAAGTTGCAGTAAAGGTAAATGAGACTCTGTGGATTTTACTCCACAAATCTTTGCTGACTATAAGGGCATGGTGTACTTTTCTATTTCAGATGCAGTATTTTTATAAAAAATATCCTGTATATACTTAAGTATTTTCATTGTGTGTGGTGCACACACACACACACAAACGCATGCATACACACAGACAGCGTGGTGGCTTGCTTATAATCTGTTAAATCAAATCCTATCATTCCTAGCCTCTCATTCACAATGAGTTCTTGAGTTCAGGAATGTTATGTTTCAAAAACAGAAACCTTTAGCAGGATTATGCAAGATAAATACCAAATTACACAGTGATACACCAGGTTGATTTAATTATTATTATAGGCATATATTTCCTTTTTGTATAACATTGTGAAACAGTCAAAAATGCAAATGTCTTAGTTGATAAGACTACTGTTGTCTTATGACCTTTAGATTTCTCTTCAGAAATAGAGTATGGTGCAAATAAGGACATTCATGATTTGGTTTTGTGAAGGTTTCCAATTTGTTGGACAGCTCTTAATTTAGCATTGGCAGACAGAGACTACTGCTGTCAGAATATATTTTATTGACACTTTGTTAGCTATGCTGTATGTTGACCTTTGACAAAAAGCCACTGCTGCCATATATTTTGCAGACCCTGAAAAAGAAAGAGGAAGAGGTATCTTTCTTTTTCTTGTTCTCACAAGAGAAACAAAGCAAAATAAATAATATGAAATCTAAAATCATTTTAGAAGAAACTGAGATTGCAGTTTTAGAATAAGGTAATGCTCTTTGTAGGCATGCATATACATTTGACTTTAGTTATAATATTGATGCATCCCAATATTTTTAATTTTCCCAGCAGGGGATTAACCAGAACTCCAAAACAATTATTATATTTGATAAATATTTTAACATAAAATGGTTTTCCCTGACACAAAGCAACTTTTACAATATGCTTGATTTGCAGTGAAAAGCGAGCATGGAATAGGCATTTAATGGCTGTGCAAAACCATTAAAATGTGTATTTGAATACACAGAATCACACACGAAGCAGGTTTTTATTGTTAAAACAGTGCAGCTTTGTAGGGATGGCTGGCTTGGCTGATTCAGAAGCTGCTTCCAGCTGTCTCCATGTATATGCATGCATAGCTACTTCACCTTGCTGAGAAAGTATTGAACAAAATATTCAAGTCAGAATAATACTAGATTTGGATTAAAAAAGGATGGCTTTTGAAGAAAAAAAGGGAAATCATATTGAAATACATACTCAGTACGCAAAGTCTTGCATTACAGTATATGTCCGGGAATTAGGGAATGAAAAAAAGAAGATGCAGTTCAGACATCTTTTTTTAAATATAAAACATCTCCAGAACCATGTATGCTTTCTATATTGAGAGGTGGACATATTTTAAAATTTTAATATAAAGGCATGTTTTTTTAAAAATTTGTTCTTAATGAACTGGTGATACGTTCTAGCATTAGAGTGTATGTGGACATCGGCAATGAATGTGGGGTGATGTGTCCTAAAGCCCAAAGTACATAGAGACTATCTCTGAGGATGGACTCCAGAATGAACCCAAAAGCTCATAAGACAAAACCTCTGGTCCTGGTGACCCATCTAGATTGGATACGGGATGTGTCTTTTCCCTTGACAACTTGCTGGGGCTGGAGGATATAAGCAAACGAATAAGGGAAAAGAAAATGTCAGAGAGAGAAATAGAATATTGGCTTAAAAACATAGAAATGTGTTCCATGGTAAAAGTTTCTGTTCCTAAATGAAGAAAGAAAAGGTCAGGAAAAGGAACATATAGTCGGTTTTTCATTAATATATAAAACTATCATGTTTTAAAACTCACATTACTCGATTAATAATTTATTCCTTTCATGTCATATTTAAAATTCAAGATAAACACCACTAATTTATATAGTGATGCTCTAATTATACATAGAGCAGTGTTGTATCCTAATAATTTTAAAACATGTTTCATAGTATGTGTGAAATGTGATCATTAATGCCATCAAAAGAAATAAGACTTTTCCCACATATTAAGCTTGTTTAAAATTTAGTCGAAACTGCAATTATTGCTTGATTAATAGGTTTATTTGAATCTGTTACTGCTTTCTGTAATATATGGCAGGGGTTCCCAAGCCCTGGCCGATGGACAAGTACTGGTCCACGGCCTGTTAGGAACTGGGTTGCACAGCTGGAGGTGAGTGGCACGTGAAAGAGTGAACCTTCACCTGTATTTTCAGCCACTCCCCAGCCTTAGCATCCCTGCCTCAGCTCCACCTCAGATCATCAGGCATTAGATTCTTGTAGAAGTGCTGTAAACTGACATGCAAGGAATCTAGGTTGCACGGTCCCACTTCCCCTCTCAGTCCATGGAAAAATTGTCTTCCACGAAACTGGTCCCTGTTGCCAAAAAAGTTGGGGACCACTGCTATATGGAAAAAATCCTGAAATAGTGGTCCTTTGACAGTGACAGAGGAAATGGAGTCTGGTGGATTGAAAAGAACAACTTGTTTATGAGGCCACAACAATGTTACTTCCTTTAGGAAATTACTTTTCTCCTACAACTTGGAAAAGGATAAATAGAAAGATAAATCTACATTGTTTGGGAAAATAACTTCTTCGCTTCTTTGTATAAATAGAAAAGAGAGACAATTTGGTGTAGTGGGTAAAAGATCAACTAGAAATGGAAAAACTATGAGTTCTAGTCCCATGTTAGGCAAAAGACAGACATGATGACTTTGGACCAGTCACTTTCTCTCAGCCCTAGGAAAGAGGCAGTGTAAGCCATTTATGAAAATGTTGCCAAGTAAACTGCAGAATCCTCTCCAGGAAATCTCTGAGAATCAAATATGAGTGAAAAGAAAATATGAGTTAAAAAAAAAACAGAAGCAAATTTCAAAATTAGTCATTAAAATACTTACAGTATCTTCAAGAAACCAGGCTATAAAAATATGTCTTAATATTTTTAATTTCTTTACCAAGATTTCTAATTTTGAAATATGGACATGGGAATGATAACACTCCCTCAATTAACTCTATATATGTTTCCTGTCTTCTTTGTTTGATAATACAAAATTACTTTGTCACATAAACCTGGCAGTATAAATTCAGGAGACACATTTGGTTTAATAGACATAGCTTGACTGAATGTCAAATCAATTAACTACATATCTAAGAACACCTATATGCTCAATTATAGAGAATGATTCTAAGTCTATTTTATACAGTGCTTCAGCACAATATTAGTATTTTTTTCAGATTTCACTTACATTAAAACCAAACTCTTAGGCTACATGCAACAATGCAAGGCTTACTGTTAGGTTTACTACAACTCATTGCAGATGACATTAAACTACTACTAAAAGAGTCCATAAAACAATACAAACATACTTGGAGTTTTTAATGTTACTAAAATGCATAACAACAAAAAACTTTACATGTGGGCAATTTGAAGTAATACAATAGCATGACAGATCAGTACTCACATGAGTTAATTTAACATTTGAATTGCTGAACAATTTGCCATGATATTAAGATATATTCCTGCTCTGCTCTGACTCAGGCATTTAGACAAATAGCTTAGTATTATTACTTTACTTTGAAGAAAGGGTTCATTATAGAAGAAAGAAATAAGTTCTGAAATAGATTATGTCAAAAGATAGAAGTTTGCACATACAACCAACCATAGAAGAGAACTGCAGGAAAGCATGACAAGCTCTCCAAATTTCATAAAACCTGAATGGGATTTTATTTTATGTATGAAATCTTTGTATTCTGCTTACTTTTTTCCTCCTATTTTTCAACCAGGAAGCATGCGAAGTGAAATCATAGCTTGTAAAACCAATCGTCCCATAATTTTAATCTTCCCACCCTAAAGAACATATGATCTTATGGAGTACATGTATGAATTCTCTATGTATGGATAAAGACTTCAAAATTCTAGTAGTAATTCTATTAACTTCAACCTTAACCTCCAAAGTTCAGTAAACCTTATTTAAATAGCAATTCAAAATCAAAATGAAATAAATCAACTCTTTTCTTATCTGATGCCTGCTATAATTTATTTGCTTTATTGCAGATTGTCTTCCAGCCATTTGGGAATAATGGTCTTATATATCCACAATCAATATGTATAATCAACATGTTCTTCTTTGTCTTATATATAAAATGCATAAATCCAACATGAAAATAATGTTCCTGTAGCTGTCTCGTAGACAGAACAAATAGACCCAAAATACCAGAAAATGCAAATGTTTTGGATGAATTGCGTTTCTCTTAGAATGATAAGTCTGTTGATTCGTTAGCTTGTTCTGGTGTGTAGGGACTCCCAGCGAATTTGTTCAATGGCAAATTGTCACCTCAGGGCAACATGAGAAAAGAAAATACTTCTTTATTCCTGTATTCTCTTCCATGCTTTTCACAGAAGTCCCTTTTTACAACAACTTATTTAAAAACATAACAAGTGAGGCAAGTTGGTGAATTCAATCACAATAGTGAGGTTTTCTCAAATAAACCTCTCAGGTATGCCATATGATTGTTCATCCAACTTCTTTTAATGAATATACTGTGACAAAAGAAATAGTGTATATGTGTGCTTTTACAGGACCAAAAATGATATGATATTATCATTATATCATTTATATGATGTAAAGCATCAATTGATTCTCTTTTATATTTATAGCTAGCAGCCCAGTGTTAATAATTTATGTTTCTCTTGATGCATTGCCCAAAAAAGTCACCATTTGACATTTTGACATAGCCACTTCTGCACCCTCCTAGTATCTTCTGGGAATGTGTGTTCACATCAGGAAAACACTTCTGTTGGAATAGCTGTTGAATGACTTGTAAAGGTCTACTGGATACTTATTCTACAAAATCTCTATATATAGTAACTAAGAAACTTATAGTATTCACACATCACATCGAGATAATAGTTCTTCAGAAGTTTGTCTTAGTGATTAAGGAGATTGTTATCATTGTTCAAGCAGGAGGAGAAGCTCAATAAACTGAAAAATTGCTTTTGTAATTTAATTAACTGATGTCTAAACTGATATCTTGAAATTCTTCCTGTCTTAATAAATCAAAGTTCACAAAATAACATTGTTATAATAAAGCCTTTATACTTTCTACAGTGCACCTATTTTGGAATACTACGTTGTAAAAATTGATCCAATTTAAGATTGTTGGATGTTTAATTTTTTAACTTTAAATAAGTGGAAGGAATACAAATGAAGTATGTAAAATTATGGATTGTATTGTAAGAATTCAGAGAAATTGTTCAATAAGAATTATTAGTATTATGATATAAAGTTGCAGTGTTTAACATTTGAGATACTTCATTATACATTGGTCTAGAGTGCTATTGATCAGATCTAAATTATGGTGCATAGTCTTACAGATTAGCTATATTTGTAATGTATCAAAGAGCTGAGTTATCATTTTAAGAAATTCCTGGTTTGTCAGAAGAATTAAAGCTATATAGCTTAATAAAGATATATTTAAATCAGGTTTTATTGTTCAACTTTGGTTTTATTATAGTGATCCTGGAAATTAGTAAATTTTAGTAGTTAAATTTAAAATATAATTCAGTAATTAAATTTACTATATTTTTTTTCATCCGTTGAATTTATTAGGTGGTGCCATTCACTCAGTGGTTAATAATACTGGATTTTTGGTTATCACGCACTATTAATTAATGTATCATAACACTTCATTTATTTTTGAGATTGTTATGCTAAATCCTTCTTAATTTGAAGAAGTTAACCTTTACTGCAACAGGAACTTGTAGTAACTAGAAATTAATATTAATGTTTAATTTTTATAGAATTCTTTCTATAATTAATACTATATATCTGTGAATCCACCATTTGGCCCCACTGTATTCTGCTCTGTTACTCTGCGAAATGGACTTCAGTCTGGGTTCCATTGTAGAATGTCTGCTAAGCATCTTTTTTTTTAATTACTCTTTTTCAGGTCATTGTTATTATACATGATGTGCCTCCCATATGTCTTACAATCTATTTATCTTTAGAAATGGTGGTTTTTGTTTTTGTTTTTGTTTTAATTAGATTTTATTTCATGTTTGCTGAATGGTTTCAGGAAAAAAGTAATGTTGAATTAATTCAATACCTGATAGTAGGTGATTTTTCAATATTATATTTGTTAATTTAAAAATTGGCCTACTTTCCATTAAAAATAAACTCATATGCTTATATTACATGTCTCAGCATCCTTTGGAATTTGCATTTTCCCACACATTTTCTGTTTATTTAAATGTGTTAAAAGCCGTCTTTCAAAGAATTCAGATTTGCTTCATCTCTAGAGTGATTTACATCCACTTTACTGTATGGCACAGCTGGCATGCTCTAATCAGATTCAATGGCAACAGAAATAATGCACTCATTGAATTTATATAAAACTTAGGTTTAACTGCCAGCCTGTTACTTCTACACAAATTAAATGGTAGTCTATGTTATAAGGCAAGTAACACATATATACACGTTTTACCCATTTATGGTATAATGAACTTGTTTTAATAATTACATAAAACTTTATATTACAATTTAAATTTTGGCCTAACATAAGTTCAGCAGTTTTGATATCTTGAAATATAATTCTTCAACAAAGAAAGTGTTTTTTATCATAGCTATGAACAAATAAGTAATCTAAGATGTAACGTACTTATGCAGCAAAACCATATATTGCCACAAAATATTCCTAACAATTTCCAACAAATTGAAACAATAACAAATTCATACATTTTATGCACATGGCTTTCTTTACATTTAAGATCTGAATAGTACTCCTTGCTGTACAAATGACATAAGTAAGGCTTAACCTTTAGCAATGTTTCATAATCTTTTGTTCAATTCAATATGCATTGCATTAAAGAAAAACCAGAACTCCCAGCTGGCTTAAAAATTATATTTGCTTGAATTTAACTTGTATTTTTGACTTGAATTTACATTGTATTTTAAAAACCAAGCATAATTTTAAACCGAATCTGCTCTTTTCTTTTCAGGAGAAAGTCCTGAAACTCACTAAACTAAGTTCTTACTTGATTTTATATTAAAAAAACAAAAGCAAAAGTTTCTTACAGATGAAGCTTTAATCCATAGATTGGATCACAATTGGACCCAGGTCATTTGCAAGCAAAATACCATACAACCAATACTAGTTTGGGCTTAGGGCAATTGTGGTCCTGAAGATGATTGTGCTACAAGAATTGTTGTCTCTTTGCACTCCAAACATGCCATGTGACTGGCCATGCTAGCAGAAAAGTGAGAGGAGTTGAAGTCCAGAACATTTGGAAGGCATCTGGTAGAATAAGTTGCCTTGGAATCATGCATTATAAAATTGCCAAATTCTTTCTTACCTAAAGAAGATATCCATTACAGGAACAAGTAAATGGAGTAAAAGGCAAAATCACTGACGAGAGTTTTTATTCATTTAAATTTATCCCATTGAACGCAGACCCCATTTCTAATGGAATGACATTATCAATTTAGAAACATGTTTTAAAGTTAATGATTCCAAAGTTCACATATCTACCACACTAGGTTGCTGTTTACAACACCTGTAATTTAGCAAAACCTGCCAGGATTATTAATCCTTCCTCCTTTGGTTTTTTTTAATATGAAAATTGTTTGGAGGTGGAACTTAGGAACTTAACATCTAAGTTCTGCTAAAAGTTTGAGGGTGAGATTCATAAAACCCTTTGTCACTTTTCTCTGGCTCTTCATAGCAGCTTCAAAAAACATAATTCTATTAAGCATGTCCCACCAAAATAAGTAGGTTTAGTTTTAACTTTATTGATTTATAGTCAGACATACAAAATCCCCCCCTATATTCAGGGTGACACATATAATGTATTGTGAATGTATCTTATCCTATTTGGATTATTTTATTTATCCATCATTGAAATCTCTAAAGTCTGTGGGTTGCAAACATAGCTAATAACTGATGAAATCAGTTATGTACTGTACATCTCTCATGAAATGTTTACTTTTTTACCATAAAGAATATAAAAATGTCTACATTTTTCCTTTCATTAATTCCTTAATATATTTATTTTGTCTAGAAAAATCCATAGTGTAAAGTACTCTGTTTAGCTCTGCTCAAATGTAGTTACATAAATATTATATTAAAATGAATTAAAATAAATATTTGTATTTTAGGTGAAGCAAATTTATGTTGTAAAAAGAACGAGATACTTATTTTATTATTCAGTTATCCTTGCTAGGTTTTCCCGTCTGCCGACGATGATCTTTCAGTTCTTGTTTCATAAATATGCATATCGTGTTCAAGATCCCATTTAAATGCATGCATGAATAAGAAGCACTGAATTTGATTAACTTTATTAGCCATAAATTATCAAGTGTATTATTTTATGTTAAACCCCTTCTAAGAGAAAAATATGGCAAACTCTTATCTGTGTGATTTGTGATTAATTCTACTTATGCTAATGCAAATTTCTATGAGTATAGTGTTTTAAATGTTAGTAGCAGGTAGTAGCTGTGATATGTTGCAGCTTTTCATAGCTTTTGCTATCTGGACAGGCAATCATTTGCATCCTTTAAAAATTTATTTACAGCTTCAACTAATTACTTCTTAGGATGTAAAGCCTATCACATTCACACAATTCATTAAAGCACATTCAGTCTGAATAGAATAATTTTTCAACTTTTTGGTGTCACTTTTATAGACAAATAACACTTGTAAATGATGGATAATGGGCATCAAAGTGCTGTGTGGTATAAAATGAGCATGAATAATGTTTAATGGGAGATAGAAGATTAACTCGTCTATGACCTAATTGGCTGCTTTGTGGTAAATGCAAAATGGTCCATGTCTATTATAAATAATACTGAAAGAAGATACTTCCTAATTCCTTCCTTATTAAATATCTTGTTTTTTTTCACTGCCTGGTTCAAGCAGGAAAAGAGACTCTAATGAAAATCTTGGTATAGAAATTTAGGGATTGAAGAGAACAGATGGTAATTAATAATGTTGTACACTAACAGAATAAATCTCTGACTTATCTAGAGTCACAGTATGTAGAAACATACGCTGACGGGGATACACACTCATATACACACCTTTTTCTCACATACACATGAGCACACACACACACACACACACACACACAAATATATGTGTTTTGGGTGTAGAATCCATTGACTTCAAGGATTAGATCTGATTTTCTTTACATGTATGCTGGTATCTGAAAAATAAACTTTCATTCTTTGTAAATTTGATGTAATCAACAAGATTAAATTTGATGTAATCAACACACTGACCAGAAAAGGCAAAATAAAATCTAGCTGCTTATAAAAAAATATTAACCTAGTTGGTCACAATCTCTATATATTTTGCAGTTGCCTAAATAAGTAGAAAGGAAATGAAACAAAAAACACCAATAAAAACAATCCAATTTCAGAAAATTAACTTGAGAAACAATATGGAGGTGATGGTGGAAAAAGTGAGTATTTATTTAATAGAAAAGAACAAAGAAAGCAACAATTTTTAATATTTGTTTCAATGTATAAAACTTCATTCCTTTCATTGTTACAGGAATTGTCAGCTTTCCTGGGTAAATTAGATCTAATCTATTGAGTAATTAGGTCAATACATTTAACGATATTTTGAAAAGTTTGACACAGATGTTAAGATAGTTTGTTTAGACAAATTTTCCAAAATTATTAATTACAAAAAGACTTTCAGAACTTCCATGTGAATTGATTTCTCAACAGTTATTGTATTATAATTATGAGCTTTGTCTCATAGAATTTAGTATCATTTCTAATAAATTAGGTATTTCTGAATCTGAAATGCCATGGGTTCAAATCAAAATGTCAATAAAAAATTTAATTCTCATAAACTGTAAGGGGATAGCAGTAGACAAGTGATATTTATCTTTCTATACAGAAAATGCTAAAAATTTATCAGTCATCCAATAGCTCATCTAAATAAAAAATACCAGCATCCATACAAATCTTTCATTTGGCAACTTTAGGCTCTAGATTACGCCACAGCATCAATTGGACATAAGAAAAAGGATCAAAATGCTATTTTCTAGAAATAGCACACCATAATTTTCAAACTGATATTTATGGCGGTAGGAAATATATCTGATTTACTCTATTTTGAACCCCAGTCTAAAAGTAAAGTACATGAATATTCCAAGAGGTCAGAAAGAGAATTTGTAGTAAGTGAAGTTGACTAAACTTTGAACTAATCTAAATAACATCCATGTGCAATTTGGGAAACTTGAGCCCCCAATGTGTAACCAACACTTTCATGTTTTGGAGAAATTGTATCGAAAATTTCAAAACAATGCATGAAGTTTTCAAAATGTTCTCCAGGTATTATGGAAATATTTCTTTAACTTTGTAATAAACAAAACATTGTATATTTTTCTGGTCAAGAGTTTAAAATATTTTTAAACACACATACAGTATATTTAGATTCAGCCAATTATTTTTTTCATCCAATTAGACCAGAATGAGCATTCTTGAGTAGTTAGTATACTATGAAACGTGGCAATTGGAGAGAGTATGGGTTTTTTGGGAGGGGGGCTGGTGGCTATTCTCATTGGACTGAATTATTATTAAATATTCTCAAGAGAAAGAAACAATATAATAAGCACAACATGGTAAAAAATATTCAATACCTGACTGTAAGAGAATACTGTCTTTTTCAGAGGAAAAATGTTGCATGCTGCTTTGCACTGAATTTGTCCAATAATTTGAACTTTATTTTTTTTTTAAAAAAAAAAAAGACAAGTAAACAGGGATATTTGTTTGGAAACAAGCATGATCATCCCAAATGCAAGATATTGGCTTTTGTATAGTTAGGACATCCCAGGACAAGTACACAAAATTATATAGATCTGCACTGTTAAAAACAAGTGATTTGATGTGTATCCAAGACAGCATCAGCACCACCATTTCAACATGAACAATGGAATAAGACAGGTTGGATAAAGAAAACCTGGTTGCTATCTAAAAGCTCCTGAATTTTGATTACTTTAAATACCAAGTTTATTCATTGTTGTTGAACTATTGTTTGTAAAACAAACCTGGGTTTGACTTAAGATGCCAATTGTTAAGCAGCTTATTAATGCAGTCTTTAAAGTGATCGCCTCTATGTCTCAAAAACCTAGGTTGGTTGTCACTTGAATCTCCTACCTAGAACAACGAGGCAGAAAAGCCTATTCCAGTAAATCCTTTTGTTGTGGTTTTATATTATAAACCATTGAATATTAGATAAAGAATTAGGCAACAGTTTTTCTACATTAGAATTCATGTTCCCTTTCAAAGACAAAAAATACATGGGTGGTCAATTTTTATCCTTCTAGTTATGTCCAGCTCTCTCCCACCCTTGTTGGCTCTTCATGGTTCTAGCTCCAAAATTGACTTTTCAGTTAAAATTCTTCTTTATCACTTCATTATTCTCCCATGTGTTTCTCCTTCTTCCTTTGAACTTCCTTTGGCATGTCCTTTATTTTGAGAGTTATTGCCTTATTAATCATTTCAGAATGCAGTAGACTGTTATAATGTGCCATGATAGTTGAAGCTTCAAGATAAAATATAGGCTTTTAATGGTTCTGCAAATATTATTCTAGTGCATTTGCATCTATTTTACTGCTACTTTCAGATTTGTAATCATTTGTTGATATTCCATATTGTACACATAAAATAAATAGATAGAACTGATTAAATAGTCACAATCAAGCTGTCTGAATGACTTAAGTCCAGTTAAAAGGGGGTAAATTTTGTTGTTTTCATTACCGCTGAACTACAACTGACTCCTTCACCTTCATTTCAAAATTGTTTCAGGGCCATAAAGGATACCCTACTTTTTCCTAATAATGATTACAGTTTGTACTCACTAACTTGATAAAATCAGCAGTGTTGTTTCTTAGACTCCTATTGTACTGTGGTACAAATTCCAGAAAAAAAATGTTACGGATTATAAGGCATTTAAAAAACTATGTTTGAACTAACTACGTTAGATTATTGGAAATGGTAAGGATAATGTGTGATTTTAGACTTTTTCTTCAACAGTGGCAGTTTATTCACTGCCAGGCAGTCCTTCCTGTTTTATATTTCATTTTTTAATTTTGTTTACCTCCTGAAACTTCTGAACTGGAACTGGACATGAATCCTATTTGTATAAGGAAAAAAAGGATGGGGTTTTTGGTTGCATTCCAGACTGAATCCATTGGTTGTCAATGTTTAACAAAACCAAGCAAGTAATAAAAATTGAGTGTTCTGATATACTTTTAATTGACTGTCTTAAAAAGGCCACAACATTATGCTCAAATGTAAGCCTTAAGATAGATAATGAATGCAGTAAGAAGAATCCAAATGACTATAAATAGGAAAATAAGCGCTCACAAATAAATGAATTTCAGAGAGCAGAAATGCCAAATAATGTTGAATGCAAAAACAAACTTAGCTGTTTAATAGGCAAAGATGACAAAGTGATCCACTGATTTTAATTTATCACACAGAATTTGTAAGATGTAAAAAATATATTTAACAAATCTAGTTTCACCCTGCTACAATATATAATTTTTAAGTTAAAGATAACTAAAAGAAGGAAAGCCTAGGCTCTTGTGTAAATTTGAAAGTATCAATTGAACAATCTCAATTGGTAGGTCTTGCACAATATAATACATTTGATTGATTGATCGAATATCCAGGCAGCTCTTGATAGAATGACTCAGGAAGGAAAAAGTGTTAAAATATTAAAAATAAAAAATATAAAGGAAAAACTGAGTATATTTCAATGGCTCAGAAACTAAACATCTCACCCCAAAGAAACACTGACACTGGTCTAAAGCTTTGAAGAGACATATTAAAAATAACAGATGGTCTCTGTGAAAGACAAATACTGTCACAACATCCACAAACTAGGAAAAAGAGCTGATCTGATGCACAAATCCCTCCATTTTTGAATGTGCATTGTTACATTGGGCATATCCCAAAGGAGTTAAGCTAATGGTGCAATACTACTAGTTACATCATTTTGACAAAAGCAGAACATTTTTTTATTTATTTGTTTGCGAGATCAGGATATTTTTTACAGTTTAAAAAAATAACAATCAGTTTTTAAAAAACCTAGCCTTCTTAATCAAGCAAATTAACAATTAAAAATTAAGAAAGGGTGATAAATTACTTTATGCTGGGTGTCAACTAATTTCTGATAATTTCTGCACTGCCTTCCCTCCTCTTTTTCTCCATGTAGGTAATATATTGGAGAAATAGTTTTTTCATGTTTTAAGGAACATCAAATAAGAATTCTTCTTGATGGTCAGTAATTGTCAGAACAGATAATCCTTGTTATATAACCAATTGCTTAGCAATCATTTGAAGTTATGATGGATGGCCCTGAAGGTACATATGACCTGGTTGTGAAGATTTGATGGCTGGACCCACCCACCCCTTGTCATGTCACTATAAGTTGGGTGTTTGGTAGCTAATCCACATTTAGATCTGTTTGCAATGTCCTGCAGTCACATTACCACATTTTATGTGGTTTTGCCAAACACCAGTATATATTTCTGGGTTTTTGGCAAAACTGGCCCCTAATGGACCATTGGTTTACTTAATGAACATAGCATTTGCTTAACAGCCATGTTGGTTGCTTTACAACCATGGTATTTGCTTAAATTCCACTGCAAAAAATCGAATCGAATAGAATAGAAAACATTGTAAACATTGTTTTCTATTTACAAAACATTGTAAAATTGGCTCAGTCATGTAGATGACCCTATTTATGACCGTCATAACTTATGAACATGATGGGCAGGCTCCATTATGGTTGTAAGTTGAGAACTACCAATAGCCATATTAGATATAATTTTGTTATGTTATATTTAAGACTGCAAATAAAATAATTCATTCACTGATAACTGCTAAGGCTATTAAATAAGATGAAAATGCCTACAGATTTGTTGATCTATTTCTAGCAATGTAGCTGTATCATTTTAATTATTGTTATTTATACAGTAATCAAAAAGCCACACCATACTGTGCTATTTGATACTGCAAAGTGTTATAATTAATATAATTTTAAAGTTAATTGTAATTTTACATCTAGATTTTAGTGATATAGTGGTTTTATACCTTTGTATTAATAATTGAGCTTTTGTTCTTTATTTATTAACATTTATATCACCCAATTTTATATTTCCCTGTGGTTCCCATAATTTTAATATTTTAATGATATTGTGATTTTGTGTTATAATTTTAGGCCTGAAAGAGAGGAGGGAGTAAAAATAAATTGAAGATTTTTTGTCTTAATTCTCTTTTTATAAAGAGAGGGGAGAAATTCTGACCAGTCACTCACTTATAAGATTCTGCTATTACCTATAATAGTAAAGTGTTATATACAAATACCTTGATGTATGCTTTGCATTCATCTCATTTTCAATATTATAGTTAATTCTGAATGAAAAAGCCAAGTAATTATAATGCTTGTAACATTATTTCCTGAACTATAATTAGTAGTGATAGAATATCCACTTTTCCTGCTTTCTATATTCAATCCTCTAAGGTACCTAAAGAATAGAATGTTGGGAATGTAATATGTCTGTTCATCTAGTTTATCTATCTATCTATCTATCTATCTATCTATCTATCTATCTATCTATCTATCTATCTATCTATCTATCTATCTATCTATCTATCTATGTATCCATCCACCCATCCATTCATCCATCCATCCATCCATCCATCCATCATTTTGAAATCTATTTAATTCAGTTAACTATGCTTTCTCAAGCCACTAAATTTAAATACATAGATAGATAAACGAAATAAACATTTGTTGTAAGATGTTCAAAATATATCTCAGAATAGGGTATATTTTACAGAATAGGGTATATTTTAAATGTAAGTCATCATTATGCTATTTATAAGTGTTTAGCTTCTACAGATTTTGAAAATGCTAGTAGCAATCTTTTTATTTCTTGTAATATTTGCCCAAAATTAATACTGAAAGTAAAAATAAAACTCAATTTTTTGGATAAAATACAGACAAAGCATGTTTTTGTGGGCCTTATGTGAAGTGTTCTGATATTGTCCCAGCTATTCTGGAAGTGCACCAAACTCAGACATATTCTGTCTTCAACCATATTCTGTTTCAAGGTTGAAGTTTTAAACACTTTGCATACCACTAGAAGCGTACAAAAGCAATCCAGTGTCTTTTTGAAAGCAATTCACACTTGGTATTACATGCGATAAATGTTTCTTGCTAACTGAATCAAACAACATGCTTTTGTACAATTTCAGATTATAATACAAGTGCATAAAATGCTGTATAATTAAATATGCCTTTGAATTAATCATTGTTTTTCTGTTAAACAAATTTTCAGTGGCAGTATTCTTGCCATTATTAACCTAATAATGGAAATTGCAATTATAGAAGTAAATTAATGTGGTGGGGAAATTTTACAGAGTAACATTTAAATTAAATATGACATGAACAAGTCTAATGTTTAAATGCTGTATAATTAACATTTGTTCAGCTCCTGACAACTTACAATAATATAATTTTAGTGGCTTTATTTATGATTCAAGATATTCTTTGATAAACATTAAATGAGCCATGCTTTCTTTTATTTGTTTATGGTATGCTATACATGTAATGAACATTTACTTTTTCAAGTAGTATGCCACGATCGTTAAAAGATTTGGTAATATAAGAATGCTTTCTGTGTAGCAGTACAAAGAGAATCATATCTGAGAGCAATAGAATATTGGAATCCCTTGTGTTCCTTCTCTCAACACATCCATAGCTCTGCTAAATTCTTTGGATTAGTATTTGCATTTGAAAATAAATATTGCTGAAGTGCTTTCTTTTTCTAAGAGCTCTTAATGGGAAATTGAAAACAAAGATCCAAAAGCGATGAAAATATAACTAAAGCAACAAGAAAGAGCTTACTAAGTTTATTATGTGACCATGGATATTAAATGCTGCACATTATAATTCAAACTAACCAGATGGCAAAGAAGAGATGGGATGGAATAAAATATGGTTCAATATATCACTCTGATAGGCTTCATTTAATTCAATGAACAAATTGCATGTTAAGAAATGATCCTTGGTAGAACTTGTTTCAGGTTTATATATTTTCTAGATGAACCTCTTAATTAGTCTTCAGGTGCATATGGATACAATGAGGAAGGCCAAGCTAAACAAATAGAAAAACCATCATTTTGGTTTGGGATGATTTAATGATTAAATTCAGACATTGTACTAAGACGTTATGTGATTTGTTTTGTTTTACCATGTTTCATGAATTCAGCTGAGAGTTATTCCAGTGTTCGGCATGTTGTGGGAACTATCTTGTCTTCTCAAACAAGAATGGTGGATTTTATTTATTTATTTATTTATTTTATTTTTATTTATTTATTTATTTGATTTGCCAATTGTTTACAAGATAATAAGTATAAGTGTATACATAGTTGTGAATACATGAAATGGGTACATATAAGAAAAATAAAAGAAGAATAAGAGAAACAATAGGACAAGGGACGGTAGGCACGTTGGTGCGCTTATGCACGCCCCCTACAGACCTCTTAGGAAAGGGGTGAGGTCAATAGTAGACAGTCTAAGGTTAAAGTTTTTGGGGTTTGGGGAAGAAACTACAGAGTCGGGTAGAGTATTCCAGACATTGACCACTCTATTGCTGAAGTCGTATTTCCTGCAATCAAGTTTGGTGCGGTTAACTTTGAGTTTGTATCTATTGTGTGCTCTTGTGTTGTTATGGTTGAAGCTGAAGTATTCACTGACAGGTAGGACATTGCAATGTATGATTTTATATACCATGCTTAAATCAGACCGAAGACAGCGTAATTCAAGGTTTTCTAGTTCTAGAATTTCAAGTCTGGTGGCATAAGGTATTCTACAACGAGTAGAGGAGTGGAGAACTCTTCTTGTGAAATATTTCTGGACTTTCTCAATTGTGCTAATATCAGATATGTAATGTGGGTTCCAGACTGATGAGCTGTATTCGAGTATTGGTCTAGCAAATGTTTTGTATGCTCTGGTTAGTAGTGTGATATTACCAGAGAAAAGCTACGTAGGATTAGGTTAACAACTCTTAATGCCTTTTTGGCTATGTAGTTGCAGTGGGCTCTAGCACTTAGATCATTAGAGGTGAGTATTCCAAGGTCCTTTACAGAGCTTGGGTCATCAACAAGATCTTGACTATTCAGCTTGTATTTTATTTTCTGATTTTTTTTGCCAATATGTAAGACAGAGCATTTATTTGTTGAGATTTGAAGTTGCCATTTGTTTGACCATTCTGATACATAGTCAAGATCTTTTTGTAGGGTAGCAGTATTGTCTGTGGTATTGAACAGCTTTACATCATCAGCGAAAAGAACGCATTCTCCTGAGAGCCGTTCGGATCATCCAGAGAGTGGGAGGTGCTTCAGTCTATGTCATTGATGGCTGAGCTCAATCACTGAGAACGCTCCGCCTCCATCACGTGGCTCTCTTGCGTTCCCCAGTTTGCGCTCAGCCGTCTCAAGTTAGGCTGTGCATTTCTCACTCCTTGGCCGATCCAAGACTTGCTCTCAGGTTTGGAAATATTTATAGAGAAAAACAAGTTATTTTCCTTAGCCTTCTGGCGCAGGACTGGGATTTAAGGGGAGCGCGTTTCTTTTCGCCCCAGGGTTGTAGAACGGGCGACTTTCGCGCTCGGCGCTAATTCCCCCAATTTGATCTCTTGCCTGCCGTTTCCTCGCTGCGCTTGCAGCAGCTTTACTGATCGCACTGATAAGTGCTGCTGGTATTCCCCACCGCAACGCCGCTCGCCCTAAGAAGGGGCGAAACTTACTGCTTGGCTTCCTCGGCCTCTTTTAAGGCCGGAGAAGTAAAAACTTCATTGCCCTGAGCAGCCCGGGACTTCAGCAACGTGGGGCGATCGCTCTAGGGCGCCACCACGTGGCGGGCGCCATTTTTAAAAAAATAAAATAAAAAGATTGAGGCCTCATAGCGCTGAAGTAACCGGCCCTAGCACAGGCCTCTCAGCCTGTAGGGCCTTTGCTAATTGGTACAATTTAGTAATTGTTGGCTTCCCGCAGCAGGCTCAGGGCAAGTGATTGCAGCCTATCCCTCCCGGTTGTTGCCTGGGAGCTCCAGCTGCCAGAGGCCTCTCTTCCAGCCTCAGGCGTTTAATTCGGATAATTGGCAATCTTTCATTAATAGAGTAATAATAATAATATTAATAATTACAATTATAATAATTATAATAATAATAATATTAATAATAATCATATATTACTAATAATAATATTAGAACAAGAATATCAACAATAGTTCTAATTCTAATAGACATTGGAATATCTGCCTGTATGCAGGTCTAGATATTTCCTCATATATAGGTTTATATTTATACTCACATATAGATAGACCTGAGTGAGTTTATTCCTGTAATTTTTTTCTTATTGATATTGTACCTTAGCATTCCAAGTCTCATTGGATTGTTATCCTGCTTGTGCAGATAAGTATTAAGAATTATTTCAACATCTATATTACAGAATTTATACATCTAAATTCCAAAAGGGGTGTGGGCCAGCTGAAAGGACACCCGACCTTTGTTGTAGGTCGAACCCTTGGCGAGCCAACCGCCTTTAACTGTATTACTGTCCTTTCTTGTACAATGGCAGATGACATTCCCACCAAAGGCCCTTCTTTGAAGGCCAAATCCAAATCCTACCACCTGCGCAAACAGGCTAAGGAAACTCCTAAGGAAACTCCTAAGGAAACACCTAAGGAGACCTCTAAGGCTTCTCAGAGAGATGCCCTACGACGTCACAGGGCTCTCGAGAGGGAATTTGACAGGCGGTCCAGAGAGACACAACCGGTACTTCCAGCACACTCCGCTCCTTCTACCTCCAGACCCCCCCTCCTCCAGATTGTTTTTCCGTCTCCAGGCGCAGCCCATCCCAGGGACACCAGGCTCCCAGCCCATCAACCAGACAGCCTCCTGAAGCTACTTTCACGCCCACGGCCGCTTGTCTTCGCCAGGAGGAGGCCCCCTCATCCGAGATCCCTGCGCACATACAGGCATTGATGGAACGGGCCATTCGCCAGGGGATAGCAGAGGGCCTTCAACAGATGTCCAGGTCTACCCCCTCACTGGCGCCCGAACACCGACCCACCATCAATGAGGTCTCGCCTAGATCAGACCCTACTCGTGGTCAGGTACCTTCTCAAGGAGGCAGTCCTCTCCCAGAAAGGGACCCGGAGGAGGATATAGAGTATCTAGACCAATTTGGGGGAAGAGGAAATGGAATGGGGTCTATGCAACAAGAGGAGCCCCTATCGGAGGTAGATCCGATGGAGGGGACATGTCCGAGGATGAGGGTCTCACCCCGGACCAACCCACTGTTGCGGGCCTGTTCAAGCCCCACATGTTTAAATCCCTTTTATTCAAAGCCAGGAACATCTCTGGCCTGTCGGTGCAAACCTCCTCAGCTCTCCCCTCCCGGCAGAAGGTCAGGAGGACGCCATCTTTAGTCAACCCGTGGTGGAGGCGGAGGTAATCCCGGCTCCACCCCTATTTCATGACCTGGTCTCAAATCAACTGAATTCTACTAGGGCCCCTCCCGCCCCATCCAGCCTGGACAGGAGGTTCTTTAACCTCGAGTCGAGTTTCTGTGACTTACTCAACACCCCGAGGTGGATGAGCCCATTGTTGGGTTGGCCTCCTCTGTCCTCCCCAGTGACCCCCTAGAGGCTCTGAAACCCGAGGACAAGAGGTCCGAGCTCGCCCACGTAGAGCTCACCAAGCGGACTCCTGGGCCATTAGATCAGCCACTGCGGCTTCTTTCTTCACCAGATCCTCGATCCGGTGGCTTCGGCAACTGAAGCAACATGTTCCCCCTCCAACACAAGGGCTCACCAGGACATAGCAAAACTGACGGCCGCGGCGGAATTTTCCGCTGACGCCACCTTCCATGCGGTCAAATTCTCCGCCCGGCAATAACGTCCCATGTCACTGCTCGCCGCCTGCTCTGGCTTAAACACTGGCAGGCGGACGTTAAAAACAAAGTTGCTGGCTACTGCCCCCATAAAAGGGGACAAACTATTTGGCACGGCTCTGGACCCCTTGCTATCTGAAAACCGGAGCAAGAGAAAATTTCTCCCTCCTCTGTTTCGGAGGTCAGAGTCTAGAGGCCCCCAGCCATTTCGGAGAGGCTCCTCCCACCCTTTCTACCAGTCTCCCTTCCCGCCAAGGTACTCGAGACCCCCTCCTCCCGACCGCTCCAGCCCCAGGATCGAACCGATCCGGCCGATAGGAACAGGAGGGGCAGCGGCTACAGGCGCCCTTTCAGGGGCTCAGGAGGGAGGCCCTTCCGGCGTAGATAGATCCCGTCCCTCCTCCCATCGGCGGACGCCTCAAGCACTTTGCCGACCGATGGGACTCTTCCACCTCTGATACCTGGGTCCGTGATACCATCAGACTCGGCCTCACGCTCGAATTCAAGAGCGCCCCCGACTTCTTTCTGGCGCCCCCTCAAGGGACCCCATCAACGCAACCTAATGGATTCAGCAATCCATCATCTTCTCCAAATACAGGCCATTCAACCCGCCCCACCCTCCCAGCGGGGCAGGGGTTCTACTCCCACCTTTTTGTAGTCCCCAAATCCTCCGGAGGATGGAGGGCCATCTTGGACCTTAAACGCCTTAACCGTTATCTGGTCTATCGCAGGTTCAAGATGCACACCCTGCAGTCCATCCTCCTCAGCATCCGCCAAGGGACTGGCTATCCTCCATAGACCTCTCCGAGGCCTACCTCCACATTCCAATCCGACCCTCCCATTTCAAATTCCTCAGGTTCTGCTACAACCACCGCCACTTCCAATATGTCGCCCTTCCCTTTGGCTAGCCTCTGCCCCGAGGACCTTCACTAAAGTCCTCGCGCCCTGGCGGCTCATCTCAGGAATCTCCGGTCCGCCTCCATTGCTACCTGGATGACATCCTCATCCTCTCCCTCCAGACCCCAAGCAGAGAGGGACATCAGGGTTACTATCTCGGCCCTCCAAGACCATGGTTTCCTAGTTAATTGGCAAAAGAGCCAACTATCCCCATCTACAAGGATCTCCCACTTGGGGGCTGTCATTGACTCAGTGCAGGGTAAGGTGTTCCTCTCCCCGAGAGATTCCTTAGTATCCAGGAAGCCGTCAGGCATATCAGACGCTCCAGGAAGGTTACAATTTTAGAATTGTCCAAATTACTGGGTAAAATGGTTTCTTGTATCTCCATTGTTCCATGGGCCCGTTTACACGCTAGACTCCCTACAATGGTTCCTGCTCCCATTCAGCGGACCGGCAGAAGCAACTCAAAGGCCACAGTCAAGGTACCTCCAAAAGTCCTTACATCTCTCCTCTGGTGGACCAGCCCCACCATCAACAAGGGTCACTTCATCAAGGAGCCCCACCGCCTCACCCCTTACCACAGATGCCAGCCTGTCCGGATGGGGCGCCACATCCTCTCGCTCTCAACTCAGGGCACATGGTCTCAGGTAGAACGGGGGTGCAGTATAAACTGGCTGGAGCTCCACGCCATCTTCCTGGCCCTGCGCAGTTTCTCCCCAAGTACGCGGGCGGCATGTCCTCATACTCACGGACAACGTCACCGCCAAGGCTCACGTCAACCGTCAGGGGGCACACAGTCCATCCGCTTGATGAGGAGGCCGAACGCCTCTGCCGTTGGGCAGAGCGCAATCTCCTCTCCCTCAGAGCCGAACACATCTCAGGGACTCAAACACCCAAGCGGATTGGCTAAGCAGGACCACGGTGGACCAGTCCGAATGGCGCATCCACCCGTCACTATTCAGGGAAGCGACCAGAATGTTCGGGTCTCCCGTTAGTAGACCTCTTCGCCTCCCCACTCAACACGCAACTCCCCAGGTTTTTCTCCAGGTACCCTCCCACGGGCCGAGAATCACGACGCCCTCCGTTGCCCCTGGCCCACAGGGCTCCTCTATGCCTTCCCGCCTCTAGCCCTGGTTCCCAGAGTTCTCCAGAAGCTCATCTCCGAGAGGGCAGAGCTGATTCTAGTAGCACCCTTCTGGCCCAGGCGCCCCTGGTTTGCGGACCTCCGCAACTTATCGGTGGCCCCTCCCTGGAGAATCCCCCGACCAGGATATCCCTCTCCCAGGGGCCCTTCAACACCCAGACCCTCAGTGGCTCCAGTTAGCTGTTTGGAGGTTGAGCGGAACGCTTAAGGAAAGAACGTTTTTCCGACCAAGTTATTGAGACCATTTTAGCCGCCAGGCGCCTTCAACAACCCGCATACAACGCCACTTGGAAGGGATTCTGCGAGTGGTGTCATGGTCTCCAGATCAACCCGCTGTCACCTTCCATAGCTCAGGTCTTGGAGTTCCTCCAAGAGGGCCTGAGGAAAGGGCTTTCCCCAACACCCTAAGGCGTCAGGTCGCAGCGCTATCCACAGTCATTGACTGTGATAACCTGGGTTCCCTTCCCACCACCCCGTGATTCGGGCATTCCTCAGGGGGCCACCAACCTGTGTCCCCCAACCATACACCGATACCCTACCTGGGACCTTAACAAGGTCCTGGTGTCTCTGACTAAGCAACCCTTGAGCCTCAGGGAAGCCTCTCTCCAATTCCTCACATTCAAAGTGGTATTCCTGGTAGCTATTACTTCGCCCGCCGCATATCGGAGTTAGCAGCCTTGTCGGTAAGGAAGGACCTTTGCATATTTCATGCCGATAGGGTGATCCTCCGACCGGACCTACCTTCCTGCCCAAGGTTAACTCGACCTTTCACAGGGCTCAAGAACTCATACTCCCGAACTTCTGTCCCAATCCCTCGCGGGAAAGGGAGAAGCTTTGGCACTCACTGGACGTAAGACGGGCCCCTACGCATTTACATTAAGCGCACCCAACCCTTCCGGAGGTCAGAATCTCTCTTCCTTTCCTTCCAGCCCAAATCCTTAGGCCACAAAGTGTCCCCGTCAACCATCGGCCGCTGGATTAGGGCTACCATTTCAAGGCTTATTTGTCCCAGGCACTGCCGGTACCCAGGGGGATCACAGCACACTCCACCAGAAGTGCAGCCACCTCGGCGGCTTGGGCCACCCAGGCTCCAATTTCTGATATTTGTCGGGCAGCCACTTGGGCATCCCCCTCTCCTTTCATTAGACACTATAAGATTGACACCTTTGCCTCGGCGGAGGCTTCGTTTGGTAGGCGAGTCCTCCAGCGAGTCTTCAGGGAACCTCGGAGATTGCAGGACCAGACGGGGTCCCTCCCGTAGGACAGCCAAGCTTTGGTATGTCCCACTCTCTGGATGATCCGAACGGCTCAGGAGAATGGGCGTTGGTTCTTACCTGACACGCCATTTCTCTGGAGCCGTGAGGATCATCCAGCCCCACCCTTTAATTGCCGTCTGGTGGGGCCTTGTTTCGCCAATGACCTATTTAGCATAGGGAGAGCAGAGCAACGTCCTTCTCTTCACCTTCGTCTTCACGCAAACTGGGGAACGCAAGAGAGCCACGTGATGGAGGGCGGAGCGTTCCTCAGTGATTGAGCTCAGCCATCAATGACGTAGACTGAAGCACCTCCCACTCTCTGGATGATCCTCACGGCTCCAGAGAAATGGCGTGTCAGGTAAGAACCAACGCCCAATTGCTCTTAATATGATCACAGAGGTCATTTATGTAGAGTATGAAGAGAGTTGGTCCTAGAACACTGCCTTGGGGGACACCATTATTGACAGGTACAGAATTTGATAGGACGCTCCCAATTTTGACCATTTGTTGTCTGTTTGCCAGGAATGCTTCTATTCAGTTATTCAGTTGTCCAGAGATACCATAGGATTTTATTTTTAGGAGTAGTTTGTCGTGTACCACTGAATCAAAGGCTTTACAGAAGTCAATGTAGATTGCATCTATTGCTTTGCCCTGGTCGAGTTGTGTCGTCCATATGTTTTTGCAGTGTAAGAGTTGCAGATTACAGGATAGTTTTTTTCTGAAACCAAATTGTTTATTGGAGAGTAGGTTGTTTGTCTCTAAGTGGAGGATGATGGATTGGTTAATAATTGATTCCATGACTTTACAGGTGACGCAGCATAAGGAGATTGGTCTGTAATTTTCAACTAGGCTTGGGTCTCCCTTTTTTGAAGATGGGGATGACTGTGGCTTGTGACCATAGGTTAGGCAAGGAGCTGGTCCTGAAAGATTTTTCAAAGATTATGCTTAGAGGTTTGGCTATGGCAGTGGATAGCTTTTTTAAGAAGTAGGCACATATTCCATCCGGTCCAATAGATAGAGATGGTTTTAGATTGCGTAGTGCTTTTTCAACATTGTCTTCTGTAAAATCGATATGTATTAGATCATTGTTGTTATCTGTGGTACGGCTAGGAAATACTGGGCATGATCCGTTGCTGTTTACAAATACTGAGCCGAAGAATGTGTTAAAGAGGTTGGCTTTAATGGTGTCGTCGTTGCAGTCTTTACCATCAGGTCCTATCAAGGGTGGGATGGACCTTGAGTCTTTTAGTTTGTTGTTTACAAAATTGTAAAAAGCACAGGTGGAATTGGTGCTTAGAAGGTTTTCCTCTTGTTTAATGTGATAATTGGTGCATTCGGTCTTTATCTGGTGGCATAAATTTTTGTATCGGCTTTTGAAATTGGCAACGTGACCAGATTTGTTTTTCCGCCAGAGTGATCTCTTTTTGGATTGAAGTTTCCTTATTGTTATGGGTAATCTGCTTTTTTGTTTTGTTTTGGGAGTTGTTGTTGGTACATATAGTTTGATGACTCTTTTGACTTCAAGTAAAAATATGTTGTAATGGTCTTCAACAGTATTGCATCCAGTGAATAGAGATTGCCAATCAAGGGATGAGAGATCATGGTTGAAGCAGAATCTTAAATCTCATGAGGCCCTAGGACCATATTAAGCTTTGCCTTCACCAGCTATACAAACACTTCTGCTGTTATATTGAGAATCTAGATTTTTGTTTTGTCAACTCAAGAAAGTGTGTCTCAGGAGATCTTGCTGGTATTTTTTTTTAGAGCTGCCAACATAATTCTGTCTTATTTTGTGACATAGTTTTTTGTTCACTTGCAAAATAGGCTTCAAAGTAGGCCTCTTGAAGCTGTAAAGGCAGCTATAGCCCTTTGAGGGTAGGCTACTTTCTGGGGTTGCTGTGATTCTAAGTACACGTAGTCCTCCACCTATGACCAATATTTTTGTTACTAAGTGAGACAATGGAGTTTTGCTCCATTTTGTAAACTTCCTTGCCTTTTGTTAAGCGAATCTCTGCAGTTTTTAAGTTAGTAAAATGGTTGTAAATTAAATCTGGCTTCCCCATTGACTTTGCTGGTCAGAAAATTGCAAAAGGTGATCATATGACCCTGGACACTGCAGCCATCATAAAAATGAGCCAGTTGCAAGTGTCTGGATTTTGATCACATGACCATCGGGATGCTGCAACGGTTGTGCGAGAAATGGTCATAAGTTACTTTTTTCAGTGCTGTGATAACTTTGGTCACTAAACAGAAGGTTGTAAGTCAACAACTACCTATAGTACTTCTATAAGGAGCTGATCTAAAGAAGGCTTTGACTGCAAGTCAATCAATGAAAATGAAACATAATTTATGTATATCTTCCATAATATTTATTTTATCCATTTGCAATCTGTGTGTCTGTGTGTGTGTGTGTGTGCGCGCGCGCGCGTGCGTGCAAAAAGGAAAATTAGGTTTCTAATTTTTCTGAAATGCTAAATCAGTTCTGCAAACAAAACAATTTTTAAAAAAAAACCTAATATCTAAATATTTATACATATTCATCTAAGACTATAACTTGTAAAAATTAAATTCCTAAGTAGCTACTGAATTTAAGTGCACTTAATTGGAAATGACATTGAAATGGCAGTTCAAACTCATATTCAATACGTGCTTTGATTTCAAGCACTTATGTGTAGTCTAAAATACAGTAAATCATGCGGAATGTCTGCTACAATTCTTTTTAAGTCAAGTGAAACATAACATGACATAGCACATACATCATTTCTTGATTAAATTTGATGAACTTCAAGTCATTACCAGTAAATTGGAAATGCTACTTGGTTAATATAACCCAAATAGACAGTTTTCGTGAGTCATAGGATATATGGCTGCTAGTACTTGACACTGATTATGAAATGCCATATTTTCCTGTCCCTTGGAAATAAAATATAACACCCTGCTACTTAGGCATCCTTTGCTTTATATAGGACAGTTAGTTCTGTATTTGTTTCGAGAAATAAATGAATTTGAGTCACACTGGTAACAGGAGAGTGCCTCTATATTTTGAATTTAAACTTTTTAGAGCATGTTTAAAAAAATTTTTTGAACAGTTTAGATAACCAAATTGAAACATTTGTGATCAGGTTAGACTTATTAATTTCCTTATAAACTTATTAAAGAAGGCAATATTATATTACTTACTGTAAGTGTGATTTTGATTGTGGCAGCAGAGAAATACATTAAATAAATATTATATTCTCCTAGGGACTATAACTCAGAAAAAGAATTGCCTAGATTTATTTAATAAAATTAACAAATCAAATATACTTACAAATACTAACCTAATTGAAGTGTTACATTAAAGTATAATTTGTATTACATTAAAGTATCATTTACTGAATAGGCCACAGGTAGCTGAGTTTATACAACATGCTAAGCCATAAAATATATATTTTTTAAATCATTTATAAGCTAGGCAAAATGTGTTTTATAAAATATGGCTTAAAATGCAACAATGAAGCTAATTTCATTAGTTTTAAGCCATAATATGTAAATAGTAGTTTATTATAATATTTGAATCCATTCTCAGTGTATGTCAGTATACATTGGAGATGATTTAGTAAAATTCTAAAGTTTTCCTGAAACAATTTTCTTCTCATGTAATTTTGCTTCCATCTGTACGTAAGTTATTGTTACTAGAAGACAGTGACAGCATTGATATTTATATCACTAAAATAATAAGTAGTAGTCATAAAACTCATGATGAGAGAAGAGCCTTTTTATAATATAATTTTATTAATTTATTTATTATCAGAGTATAAAATACAAATGAAAAAGAGAATAGTGGAAAAATGGGAAAAGGGAAAGAGTGAAATGTAGAATGAAGGAGGAGGAAGCATTAACTTCAGACTATTTTCAATGCAACTGAATGAACATAACGTTACAGCTTCAGTTTTTTACTTTGCATATTCAGTGTACACTAGCCATTTCTATAGCAAAAAACTCAAGCACAAAATCTCAGTAAAGGAGAATATTTGTAGTTCATGGTTGAAAAGAGGGCTCCTTGATGCTCTCTGAGCTTGGTTGTTTTGTTGCAGATGTTTCATCACCTAAACTAGCTTTGGATAATGAAACACCTGCAAGGATTTAATCAAGCTCAGAGAGCCCCAAGGAGCCTTCACAAAATCCTGAAACACTTTCCAGATAGATATGTTCTTGATTAAAGCAGTTAATTTGGCCAATAGTTTCCAACCATTCTTCTATTGTGGGGATTCGTATATCTCTCCATTTTTAAGCATAAACCATTCTTGCTGCTATAAACATGTAGAACAGCAACATTCAGATACAGAAGATTCTTCAAATGAATATGCAAATTAAACTAGAGACTTTTCTTCGAGGTTTTATGGACAAAGAACTTGAAAAAAAAAGTGAAGAGTGAAGAATCAATTAATCTAGCTTTAAAATTGCCTAGAACAAAAGTTTTAAAACTCATTGCAAAATGAAAAATGAAATTTTAACCAGGTCTTTTGGTGAAGGAGAAGTAATTTATTGGATGTAAGATGAAATGCTGTGAAAGTAAACATCAGTCTCATCTTCGACACATGTCATTGATTGATGTCTTCCCTGCACAGCTGCCTAGAGGTAAAGTCTTTGAAATAGCATAGTAGGTATTTTGTCTATGGGAAAGAACACTTAGTTTCGTTGTTGCTTTTTTGATACCAGTCTATAAGTCTTTATTTTCAATCAAAGGAAAAACAGTAAATCAGAATAATTGCTTTACCCTGTGGCATTTCTGTTTGTAAAAGGAAGAAAAAATAACATAGAACCTTCAAATTAACTTTCATTTGAACTAGGTAAAAAGTCTAAAAAATTACTTGCATCCAAATATAGCATTTTATTAATCATGTCACCACTCTATGAAAAGCTGGTTTATTCCTTTTATGTGTACTGCAGTATGTTTTCATTTGGAAATATTTTTAACATTAATGAGTGGAAAGTCATCACTTCCATAAAATTCATATAAGCTATTAAAACAGAAAGTTTATAAGGAAGTTGTTTTTCTTTAGTTAAAAAGAAACTGACTTAACTATTAGCTATGAAAGGAGATATCTGGCATATCTGAAAATTATGAAACGCCTGCTGACAAAGGAACTCTGGGAGTTGAGGTCCACACATCTTGAAATGGCCAGGTTTAAAAACCACTGTCGTAGTGTTTACATAGCTTCTGTCCTGTTAGAATAATCCTGACTTCTGGGGCTAATATGAGTTTGGACCTTTCTGTAGCAATGCTGTTACTTTTGTGACTGCTCTTTGATATGTACCTTCAGGGGTGGGATTCTACCAGTTTACACCTATTCGCTAGAACTGGTTGTTAACATTCTAAGCAGTTCGGAGAACCAGTTGTTAGAATAAATTACTGCCCTAATCCTGTAAGGAAGGCAGGAAGGAAACATTCTGGTGTTGCTTACAGAAACTGTCTGTCCATTAATCCTTATTACATTCTTGGCAGGACTAGACTTCGTGTCTCAGGAACTTCTCTGGAGTTTTTTTCCCCTCCTTTGCTGGTACTTTGCTTGTGTGGAGTGACCATTCAAAGTTACAATGGCACTGAAGAAAGTGACTTAAGATCATTTTTCACACTTACGACTGTTGCAGCATCCCCACAGTCACGAGAGGCCATGCAAGGAGATGCGTGCCTAGATGTGAGTGATGTTGAGTTGGCCATGCCCAGCCAGTCACATGACCACCAAGCCATGTCCACCCAGTCACATGACCACCACTTAAGCCACCAACTAAGCCACACCCACAGAACCGGTTGTTAAAAAAATTGAATCCCACCCCTGTGTACCTTGTGTTGTTATTGTGTTAGGCTGAATCTATTTTTAATCATATGATAGGTAGATAGATGTATAGAATAGATAGACATATAGCCAGCCATGTCAGAGACGTGACTCTGGATACCACACACCAAAATAAACAGTTAAAAATAAATACATAGGAGTATAAAACCACTCATATATGTTTGTAGGTTTTAGTAAATAAAATAAACTGTGAGAAAAAAATGTATGGAACAAAAATTATTAGGGCAGTATAAATGTTTCTAGAAACTTGACTGAAGATTTTGACAATGGTATATAACTGGCTCATGTAGCTGTCTTTCCACAGATGGAAGTAAGCCTTAGGAGAGCTCTGAAGTCTCTGTTGTGTTATGCTACAAGGACAAGTATTTTATTATAAACTTTAAAAATAATGTTTTTATATAGTTAAAGTTAAATGCAGGGACACTGTGACAGTTGTAAGTGCAAGGACCAGTTACTTTTTCAGTGTTGTTATAACTTCAAATGGTTGCTAAACAGCACAGTCATTGAGTGATGGATGTGATGGATCAGACTTTCTTTGATGATAGTAGAATTACTGCTATTATAGACCAATAGTATTGCTGCAAATAAATGTATCATTTTTGAAACAATTCTGACTGGAGTCAAAGAGAAAATTCAGTAAGGTTGAAGAAGGATTGCAGCAGGAATACAATCAAAATTCCAGGATGCCTAAAAGAAAAATAGAGAAATGTTTAGTGAAATTCACCAACTTGTCTTAAACTTTGCTGAGCTTTTATCAGAGCTTGTTTTAGTTCTCCATTTAGCAGTTCTAGAGGAAGGATTTAATACTGCAACCATGCAGAAATTATGTCCTTGTGAATTTGGGAAGGTGGGACCAATTGAAAACATGTTTTTAGCAGTAAATTAATAGTGATCTTGAATTGAGCCTATTTGCAGGCCTTACCAATAAATATGCTTAGCCACCTTCATGATTTTGTACTTATCACCTTTTTGTAGACAAAAACCTGAAGATGACATACAGAATTATTAGATACTGCTTTCTAGCTTCAACAGTTTGCCACCTTATGTAAACTTTGGAAGATAGGACTAATGCATATAACAATTGTAGCATTCATATTTGGAATTTATTGGGAATGTTTTATGTAGGTATAGCTAGTCTAAAGCTTTCCTTCCTTCCTTATTGTATATGAAATCCCTTGATCAAACTGGTATTTTTAAATGCATCATCTTGTCAACTTTTATCATTTTTGGGGTCTTGGTTTGCACCTAAATACTGCCACCAAATTTGATTAGTTTTTGTTCTTTTTTGGTGCAGTGTCTATGATCTTGACAGAAATATGCTACGAAGAAAAGAATGGGAAAGGAGAAATCAGGAGATACAGCATGAAGACAGCATATTTAGTACCAGTTATTCTCTCTTCAGTGAACCATACAAGGTATGTACCGAATACTTCATATACTTCTATACTTCTATATCAGGGGTGTCAAACTCAAAGTCTGCAGGCCGGATCCGGCCCATGGAGTGCTTAGATCTGGCCCACAGGGCTGCTCTGAAAACAGCAAAAGACCGGCTCATGGGGCCTCTACCAGCAAAAATGGAGCTTGCGTGGGCTGTGCCTGGCCTTCACGAGCGCCATTTTCACTGGCAGAGGGTTGCAAAAGGCTGTCCCAGCCAAAAACAGAGCTCACAAAGGCCACGTGTGGCCCTCCCAAGCTCCATTTTCGCTGGCAGAATGCTTGGGCCACAGGTGCCACTGACACGAATGAGGTCAAGCTGGCCATGCTCACCCTGGCCACGTCCATCCTGGCCACCTGAGATCAAACACAACCCTGATGCGGTCCTCAATGAAATTGTATTTGACACCCCTGAACTATATCCTTCCCATCTGTTAAATTGACTTGTTTATGGAATAGTGAAATAGATTATGTATATTTTTTATAAGGCAAAGGAGTTTAATATTTGCAGATTTTTGTTCATTGTGCCTTCCAAGTTACATTGATTCATTTCCTCATCAGTTCCAAATGTGATATAATTTTCTGCAACCTAATTACTAATTAATTTGTTTTACGTTGCTATTCCTCTCACAAAGCTACTTGTGAGAATGACTGTTTTCTTAACTCTTTTGGACAATATAAGTCAAAATTAAATAATTTGATCCAGTAAAGCCAGTGGCATTAATTATTTTATGTTCTTTCCTTAACTGAACTGTAGAAATAGATTATTATAGATAAGTATAGTTTCACATAATGCGCTGACTTCATAAAGCATGCATTTATGTTAATGATCGGTTAAGTTTAGGTGCTTGTTATTTGGAATATATTCAGCCACAGGTATTTCTCAACCTATGACATACTTGGGACCAGAATTTAAACAAATTAAATTGTTGATTATTAAACAAATCAATCTTCACCAATTGATTTTGCTTGGCAGAAACTAATTGGAACGGTCATAAATCATAATAAGGCATTGCAAACATTGTAAATGTGAGTTATTTACTAAGCATCCAAATTGTAATCATGTGCTCATGGGGGTGTTGCTACAATTGAAATTTTTAGGACAGATCATAAATCACTTCTTCTGAGGCCATCGTATCTTTAAACCATCATTAAAAGAGTGATCATAAATTGAGACTATCTGTGCATTGAAAAATATAAGCTGTTTTAAAATGAGATTACACTTGTATAGTGCCTAATCAATATCTTCCCTCCCTTTTTAAAGTAAACCCTTCAGATAAATTAATAAACTGTGCATATAGAAAGTTAAATGTTAACCTAGTACCATTTTTTAGGAACTTAATATCATTCTTGGTTTTTTGCAGGATTATGTTATCATCCACCAGAAATTTCCATTCAGGCTGTTGTTTTTTCATATACTTTTGCATGGAATAATCAAATATTTTTCTTAACCAAATAAGACAAGCATCTCTTTGAATCTGTATTTCCCAGGCCTTGGCCTCATCCCACTTTGCTGTTTTATGTTTTGAACACAACTTCTTGTTGTTTCCTTTTCCCTATAGTAGGGGTGTTAAACTCAATTTCATTGAGGCCCACATCAGGATTGTGCTTGACCTTGGAGGGTGGTGGCCAGGATAGCTCAATGTCACTCATGTTGGGAGTGCCTGTCGTGACCCAATGAACTCTGCCAGCAAAAGCAGGCTCCTAAGCTCCATTTTTGGCTGCGACGTCCTCCTGCAAATGCAGTGAAAATGGAGCTCAGGATACGGCCCTCCCGAACTCTGTTTTCACTGGCAGGGACACCATAAGCCATTCCTTCACTGTTTCCAGGGAGGCCCCGTGGGCAAGATCTAAGCATCCCATGGGCCAGATTCGTCCTGTGGGCCTTGAGTTTGACACCACTGACTTTTCTGGTGTTAAACACCAATGATACATCACAGCAGCAGAACCTACTTCTTAAGATGTATTATACAAAACTAACAGGCGGTTAAAGACACTGTTTGTCAGCTGGAAAGCTGGCAGCACAGGTTTGAGACCTGAGTGCTACGCAGTGGAATGACTTTCCATTACTTGCCACAGCTCCTGCCCATGTAGCAATTTGAAAGCATGCAAATGCAAGTAGATAAATAAATACCATTTTGGTGAGAAGGTAACAGTATTCCGTGCACTTTGGCGGATAGCATGCTGACCACATGACCACAGAAATGTCTTCAGAAAATGCTGGCTCCCTCAGCTAACAAACAGAGATAAGCACCACCTCCTAGAGTCAGATATGACTGGACAGGGGAACCTTTGCTATTACCTTTAGCCAAAGAAAGGGCATCTTGTTACTTAAATTATAACTAGAGAATTAGTTAATGTTTAAATCTATAAAATAGGCAGGTCAGTAAGGATGCTTTTTCACTATTTATGTAATAAATAGCTAACTACTTACATACAGGTAATCTTCAAGTTACGACAGTTCATTTGGTGACTGTTAAACTTATGCAATAATACACCCCCCAAGTACTTACGACACAGTTCCGAAGTTATGAATGTTCAGCACCATGACAGTTGTTCACCCTTACAAATGACCGCAGAGGCACTGCAACATTCATCCTGCCTATCACCCCCACCCCCTCATGTGCACTTAACGACCTGCACATTTGATTAGCGAATGCGTGGGCAAAAACAGGGAGTTTTCACATTCATTTTACGTGATCCAACAAATTCTCAGGTTACGAATGTAATTGGCAGGCTCCATTACATTTGTAACTCAAGGACTACCTGTATTTAAAGCATTATTTATTTATGTATTTATTTATTTATTATTTAATAAATATTTATTTATTTATTGCTTGAAAAATGAAGGGTTACAAAGAAATATATTTACCTGAGCTAGGATTCCTTTGAACTGGAAAGTTACATTATGTTTTCACAACATATGTAGCAGGGGAGGCAGATCTTTCTTAAGCGGGGAGGGGAGGAGGGGACAAGAGGAGGGACGGGACGGGACAGGGGGCGGAGGAGGGGGCGCCTTCTTCCACCGCCCACCGGACCCTTTTCTTCCCAAGGGGACCCTGAAAGCAGCTCGGGAGCGGGTGGCCCTGCCCAGCGGGGTCCCATCAGGAACTTCCTGAGGACACCCCCGCCCAAGCACAGCCCTCCCGGTCTTTCAAAGAGGGAGGGAGAAGCGGAGGAGCAAATTGCCGCCCGCCCGCTGCCCAGAAGGAGGGCGCCACAGTCCACCCCCACCACCTTCTCCCCCCCCCACTCCCCCTGGCCATTACGCGGGGCTCGGGGCTGGCTGGGCGAAGCGGCCCGCCAGAGACTCCTCCCGCTTCCACCCCCACCCCACCTCCAGATTGGCCTCCAGCGCCCGAGCCGGGCGGAGGGTGGGTGGGTGGGTGGGAGGAGGAGGAGGAAGAGAGACTTCGGCTGGGCTTGAAGGGCTTCGTGTTGCGGAGCTCCGCCCGTCGCTCTTGCACCCGAGTGACAACGGTATTTACTGGCGCGATAAGACGCACCCCCACTTGGAGGCATGTTTTAGGGCAAAAAGTCGTCTTATACGCCGGCAATACGGTAGCTAATCTGTATTGTGAGTTATAGAATATCTTGAAACATAAATTAATCAAAACAGCTGTATTTTGAGAACATCTATACAGTAAAAATTACATAGCATATTAGAGACATACAGATTTCAGGTCTTTAACCTGAATAACTATATAACATTACTGCTGTTACATTGGTCTTTAAAGTTTGAATTTATTTACAAATACATAAATACTATGGGGTTTGTAGGGCAATAGATCTATGTGACTTATTTAACCTCTGCTGTATGTTCCCTGTCTAATGCTTACCCACATTCAGAATAAATAGAATTATTAGATAGTCTCAACCAATAACCTGTATTTTTAACATCATCAATCCTACACTACAAAATTACTGCACATTCATGATTTTCAATAATTTTATTTCTTGACCTTTCATTTATTTTGATTATTTCCTTTACAGACGAATAAGGGGGATGAACTGTCTAGTCGTATCCAGAATACACTGGGTAACTACGATGAAATGAAAGAATTGTTGACCGATCACTCCAATCAAAGCCAGCTTGTTGGTGTTCCAAAAGCTTGTATGTCACAGGCCTCTATGAACAAAATGGAGGAGCACTTTGCTGCTGAAACTATGACTCACACTCAGACTTCTGTTTGCAGTCCTCAGTCTTCTTTGCCAGTGGCACTTTCTGGACAGCTAAGCAAGAATGCAACATTAGGTTGGCAGAAATCTGGGCGTTGCTTAGAAAATCAGCAAAGGGGGGGCAAGCATAGGCATGGATTGTCAGATTCACAAAGTAATGATTTCAAAATGGCTAACCAAAAGAGCAGCTTGGAAAAGATTATGCATTATGTACACAGTCCTTCACCATCATCTTCATCCAGTGCTATTCAAGGTCCTATAGCATCCTTAATTGTAGAAAACGTCCAAACACAACAGCAGTCAAAATTGAGCTGTGCCACAGAGACTGGAGTCCAGACTCAAGAAAGACCAGCTATTCATAGCAATGGACACTGTGTACAAAATTTTCATCCTGCACTTACTTCAAAACCAAATATAATTCAGCAGAAACCAACAGCTTATGTGAGGCCAATGGATGGTCAGGATCAGGCTCCTGATAAATCTCCAAGACTAAAGGTGCCGGATGAAAACAGCATGCTCTGCACCTCATACAGAGAGATGTCTTCTGTTAAAAATGAATCGGCTAGGACCAAGTCAAAAATGACAAAGTGTGGCATTTCCAAGCAAGAAGAGGTAAGTTTAATTATGATGCACCTTTCATAACAAACCAATAAAGAATAACTTTTCACATATTTAGGGTGATATAGCCTTTTCCTTTCAGGAAGAATGTTTTGAATTTCATTTCCAGTGTTTCTATGACTCAAACTCTAAGTGGCAAACACACACTATAATCAATATTTTGATATAATAGAGTTCCATCTATTGTGTAGTAATGAAATGACTTCATTCAATATGTGCATTCTTAATGGTTTATGTATTTTATAAACTGCAATTTTTTAACTATTCACATTTCTGTGAAAAGATGGCTCTGATTTGACCTCTTTTCAAGAGTTTCTGGTAAATGACTTTTAGTGAATTGGGTTTTTTAAAAAATGGAACTATTGTATATAGAGCTAACAAGGATTTACATTAGAAATGGGTAATATCTTCATATTTGAGGACTGCCATTGACCTTGGAATAGATTGCTGGGAGTTCACTCCTGAAAGAAGCCATAAGAAAAGAGAAAAACATGAACTGAGCTAAGTAAAAGTTAGGTTAATTTTTAAAAATCCATTTCTCCAAATGAATACTTTTAAATTGAATCAAATCACACAGCCAAAATGCATCATCAAATGTTATGACAATACCCAAGGATTTTCTAGGTAGGAGTCACAAAGTCTTAATGGCAAATACAGATTACTCTGGAGGCAGGTATGATGAAAATAGCAAGTTATTTAGAAGCCAGATATACAGACAGATTTGTCAGGAGGAACTTACATAGCAAGGATAGTATTAATCTGTGATCTTTCCACTCATACGGTATGTATATCCTTTCAGATGTTGTATGTAATGTATGCATTTATTACTTTTTATTTCTATAGTTAAAGTTCTGTTGTTGCCAAGAAAAACACAATTTAGTATGGCAAACACAATCTGTGATTGCTCAAAACCCTCACTGATCCTAAGTACATCTGCTAAGGCTTTAGCTGTAGTTTCAGTTTCCTAGGTTTAAGCATGTTGAATTGACATAATATTGCTTTAAATCTGATCTTAAACAGTAGGCTTTTAAAAATATAGTTATTTCTGCAGTGTTTAAGTTCTTAATTTTTTTTAATCTCAGGAACCTGATATATCTTCAGTTCATTAAGTTGATTTCAGTACAATGAATCACAGGAAATAGCATTTGAATACAAATCACAGGATATTACTTTTAAATTTGCAGGAAAGCTTGATTTCCTTGACAGATCTATTCTGTGTTTAATATAGTTAATCAGCTCCAGAAGGTTCTTGGTAGCTTGACATAAAATTAATCATAACAATTTCTAAAATTTAATGTAGTGAAATACCTTTAAATATTAAATACAAGAAGTATATTTCATTAAATTAATTTTTGAAATGTTCATTCAAGATGTGATTTTTGAGTCATTTTCATCAGTATTAATCAGAATGCATACTCAAATATCCTCCACCTTTCAAAAACTATCCTACTTCTCAGTATAAATTATAGCCTTTCAATTCAAGTGTTGCTGTTTCTTATGTAGAATTTTACTGTAAGCAGTTTACAAAATATATTATTAGAATGATGTACTGAATAGAAAAGAAAATAGGTCACAGAGAAAAATCTGCTTTCTAGTATTATATTGTATATGAGCCGCAGTGGTGCAGTGGTTAGAATGCAGTATTGCAGGCTACTTCTATTGACTGCCGGCTGCCTGCAATTTGGCAGTTTGGTGTATGTAATAAATAAATGTATGTAATATATTTAGTTAATTTATATCAATTTAATATGGTAATATTTAACTTTGATTTTGTTTTACTTGTCAATATAAATTAATTATATTATCTGTTGAACAGTTGTATATTATCTTTTTGAAATCTGTTTTGTTCATTGTTTGCTCTATACTTTTTAAAAATTTTCAATTAAAAATACTTCATGACAATTGTTTTAAAACTGATGGCAAAGAATATAAAAATAGTTGAACCAAGTACAAATATAATCAGTCATTTAGATTGTTCTAATTCAATGTGAAAATAAATTTTGATAATTAGTTTTCTATATAAATTCATTGTTTCATTTGATGACCCAGTAAGCTAGGGTCTTCTAAGTAACCACATTTAACTAGATATTAAAAATAGTGATTGTGGCTTTTCAGTTTTTAATCTCAGTTGTTTTTCTAATTGAGGGAGAAATCAGAACACCAGTTTGATCCAGGGGTTGAGGCACCAGGCTGAGAAAAACTAGGAGGAGAAAGGAATACTAGATACGTTTGCTACCTTGAATTATTTATATAAATAATAAACATGTAATTAAAAATATTTTAAAAATAAGGTATACATGCTTGATTTAAACTATTACCTTAATTAAAATGTATATTAAACTAAGGATATAAGTGTGGTTACAGTGTGAAGGAATTTTGGAAATTTGCTATGGATTTGAAAAGTTGTAATTCCAAGATATCTGGAGAGTGGCTAATTGGAGGTGGTCAGATACGCTTGTTTCAGTTGTGGCTGAAATAATATTTGGTTTTCTACCTTTTATTGTCATACTTACTAATGTATTCATCAGCTTCGTTAGCTATATCATCAATTTCAGAAATTTCATTTCATAAGCTTCTTTCCTAAATACTTGTCAGCAACTCTTTATTAAAGTAGGTAATTAAGTTAGCAATATGAAAGAAGCAGATTAAGGCACAGAATGTTTATCAAACCTTTGCATAACTTTGCCTTTTGCATAGTGCCTGTTTCTTGAAGCCTTATTTATAGCCGCTCATCCTTTTGTCACATCTTGTTTGGATTACTGCCCATGCTTGCAGAGCATTCTGAAATTACTTGTTCAGAATACACCCATGTAATAGTAATAATATATTCAATAACTGCAAGAGAGATCTTGGAATCCTAATGGATAGGCACTTAAATATGAGGCAGCAAATGTGCTGCAGCTGCCAAAAAAACTAACACAGTTCTAAGCTGCATGAAAAGAGGGGTAGAATCAAGATCATGTGAAGTGTTAGAACCGCTTTATAATGCCTTGATAAGACCACACTTGGAATATTGCATCAGTTTCGGTTGCCATGACATAAAAAGATGTTAAGACTCAAGGAGTACAGAGAGTAGTAACAAAGATGATTAGGGCACTGGAGGCTAAAACATATAAAGAATGGTTACAGGAATTGCAGGGGTGGGATTCTACCAGTTTGCATCTATTCAGTAGAACCGGTTGTTAACATTCTAAGCAGTTCGGAGAACCAGTTGTTAGAAGAAATTACTGGCCTAATCCTGTAAGGAAGGCAGGAAGGAAACATTCTGGTGTTGCTTACAGAAACTGCCTCTCCGTTAACCCTTATTACATTTTTGGCAGGACTAGACTTCCTGTCTCAGGAACTTCTCTGGAGTTTTTTCCCCCTCCTTTTCTGGTACTTCATTCAAAGTTACAATGGCACTGAAAAAAGTGACTTATGACCATTTTTCATACTTACGTCTGTTGCAGCATCCCTACAGTCATGAGAGGCCAGGTGAGGAGATGCGTGCCTCGATGTAAGGGATATTGAGTTGGCCACGCCCAGCCAATAACATGACCACCAAGCCACGTCCACCCAGTCACATGACCACCAAGCCATGCCCACCAACTAAGCCATGCCCACAGAACTGGTTGTTAAAAAATTTGAATCCCACCCCTGAGGAATTGGTTATGTTTAGTTTAATGGAAAGAAGGACCGGGGGTGACATGATATCAGTGTTCCTGTATTTGAGAAGCCTCCAAACTATTGGAGTGTCAAACTATTCTTCAAATCACCTGAAGGCAGGACAAGAAGCAATGGATGGAAACTAATCAAGGAGAGAAGCAACCTAGAACTAAGAAGAAATTTTCTGACAGTGAGAAAATTAATCAGTGGAACGACTTGGTTCCAGAAGTTATGGGTGTTCCAATACTGGAGGTATTTAAGACAAGATTGGACAACCATTTGTCTGATATGATATGAGTTTTGAATTACAAGACCTCCAAGGTTCTTCCCAACTCTGTTATTCTGTTAATACCTCTAGCTTTGCAAGCTGCACTGGCTCCCAATTCAAGATGCTTGTTGCTGCCTACAAATCCTTACATGGTGGGGGGTCCAAGTCATTTGCAGGACTGGTTTGTTTCTGCTCATCCCTCCAGAATGGGTGGACTTGGTATGCTTTGGGTCCCATCTTGTAAGACCTAAAAGTCATGCATTCTCTGTCACTGTATCTGCCCTGGGGAACAGCAATCCCCCAGAGATCCAGATAGCTTTGACACTATTAGCCTTTTTCTTGTCATTGAAGACCTGGCTGCTCTCACACTCATGTGGTCTAGGACATTAAGAGAGCCCTTGCTTTGTTTATGTGATTTGAAGGAGAAAGTTTTTCTGTGCAAAATGCAATGAACCTTTATTGAAGGCAACAGACCAGGATACGCAAGAACACATTTTTTAACCTTGTGTGAAACACACACTACATAGTCTTTTTCCAGGTCATGAAAGAGAGAAAAACAAGCTTTCTCGTTTTAGGGAGAAGGGAATGGTATTTTTGCTGCACAATTTTATATTTGATTCTTTCATTGCTGATATCTAATAACCTTAAAAGTCTCATCAAGTATCTTTTGACCAATGTGGGATTTATGTAAGTTTAGGATGTTCTATTGCTAAAATTGTATTTTGATTTTGATTTGTTTGTATATATATTTTCTCATTTAAAATTGTTGCATGAAATAACGAGACTTGAATAGCAATGTTTGCCCTTTTTAAATTTCAGTTTGCTTCTGATTTGGAAATAATATTAAAAAAGTTTTTCCTGTCGGTAGAGATAGGTCTAAAGTTACTGTAGTTTTTGAAATCAGATTCTTTTTTTTAAAGGAGATACGTTTAACAAAAAAAGAGAGACATGATATATATATTTCTGACAGTGTAATGAACCTTTAAACTTTTATTCATATCAAGGTTATTATTACTTATTTCTATGCTACCTCTATGGCCTACAAAATGTCCTACAATATCACCACAGCATCAATATCACAAGTCCATATTGCAAATGATTTTCTAGAAGAACTCCAGGGACAAATACATCTAACAATAATTATATGCATAGATAGTAAAATTCTTTGCCAGCAAGTGCTTATTAAAATCTTGGCATTAACCATTTGCAGGTAATTATGCTTTACCACATTGCTTGTCTACAGGATGGCACTAATGAAACAGTAGCTTAATTACTACTATTGGTATGGTGGCTCATAGGGTTAGAAAAATAACTATAGCTTCAGTTAAAGGTAAGCAGGTTTTTCCATACAAACAGAGGGGTTTTCTAATCGCTAGTGATTGTACCATCTACACAGACATAGCTGCCTAAAGTATATATATTATACAATTATTTTAACAACTTCTGCTTCAAATGTATCCAAGACCAGGTAACTGAATATAAAGATAATATCTATTTTAAGAAAAGTTTGAAGAAGGATTGTTTATAAAATATTTATTAAATTGGTATGCTGGCAAATCTAACCAAAATCTCCATGGGTAACACAAAACACATGGAGCAATGTCACAAGATGTCAGAAAACACATACTGTGACTGCTAATGTATACAATTCCACACAACATTCTAGAAAAGCTCCGTTTCATTAACTTCTGGGAAATGTTCACAAAAGGAGGTAGTCTCAAGCGGGCAGCTGTACCAAAGAATTGGTGCAACAATTAAAAAATAACATTCCTGGCTTTAGTTCTTTTACTACATAGCAACATAAGAATATTAGTAGTTTTTGACAGGAGGAATACCTTAAATAGATCAACTTTGGCTGGAGAAGATTCCTAGGTCCCAGCTATAAAGTTTAAAGTCAGCAGCTTGAATTGTATGTTAGAATGATAGAGCTTTGAGCTTTATGGCAGGGGTCTCCAACCTTGGCAACTTTAAGACTTGTGGACTTCAACTCCCAGAGTTCCTCAGCCAGCAAAGCAGCTGTAATCTGTAATCTCCAAAATACCCTACCTGTAGCAGAGCAGAGTCTTGACTTCTTGTTCCTACTGAAGTTGGATCGAGATGATATGAGATTTTTCTTAAAATCCATTTCATGTATGGTTAATCTGGTAAGTCACTGGTGAAAATGTATGTGAGGGAGCCATTAAGATATAGTAGTAAATACAATATATCTTTTTCTCATGTAGTTAGGCAGAAATAACCATCCCATGTAGGATGGCAGAAATAATGGAATATCTGTTTTGGTATTGAAGTTGTGTAAGTAACAAAAACCAAACTGCCTTAATCAATCAGAAATTCAGACTTGAGATTTTCAAGAATGAAGATGCAACAAGGAGTAGTGCTAAGTAAAAGAGAAGACCAGATAAGGAAAGATAATTTTTGTATTTATGCACCAAGACAAATTCCTTGTGTGTTCAATCACACTTGGCCAATAAAGTATTCTATTCTATTCTATTCTATTCTATTCTATTCTATTCTATTCTATTCTATTCTATTCTATTCTATTCTATTCTACTCTACTCTACTCTACTCTACTCTACTCTACTCTACTCTATTCTATTCTATTCTATTCTATTCTATTCTATTAATACAGCTGGATAAGACAGTTATCTGATCCTACCATGAACAGTTGAAATTCAAAGATGCTCTTGGAAATATGAGAGCTTCGATTAATCAGAGAGAAAGAGATTTTGAGACAGAGCCTGGACCTGAAGCAGGAAAGAAAGCCTAGTATTCAGAATGGATAATGGAATTCATTATCAGAATTGTTTGTGCATCTTCCCACCATTTGATAGCATCCTTCATCTCCATCTTCTTTAGAGTGTTGGGATAATCATACAATATTAAGGTATTAATAAGTTGTCTTTAAGATGGAGTAGCTGAATAGCATGATATTTTGATAAGAAAAGATGTCACCGTTTTTCTCATCTCTTGTTGAGATACCTTTTGTCATATGTAAGTAAAGAATGTTTGCTTTTAATAAATTGCATATATTTGGTGCCTATCTTTTCTTGTACTAGAAATAAACCTGGAACAGATTTGTGTGTATGAAGTATTCATTAAATATATAAAGGCTTGAATGTTGAGTTTTCTGAATGACCCATGAGTCTCAGTCTGATGGAGTAGAAAGCTGAATAACCCTTTTTCAAAGGATAGGTTTAATTTCACCCTATGAAGGATGTAGCAGAATAATATGAGGTAGTAAAACTGTTAATTACGCTTTATCATCCAGTAACTAAGCCACTGAACTATAGAACTGAAGTTCAGGGGAATGTGACAAAACATACATTATATCAAAAACTCTACTGTTTATTTAGTTGTGTTCAATGCTGCAATTCATGTACAATGGATAGAGCTTATGTCGTGACATAATGCATGATTTATCATTTTGGCATCATCCTGTTAGGAACAGAGCAGTTCCTGAACTAGGGAGCATTATTATTAAACTTTTCTGAGTTACCCAGGACCACCAAGCAAACCACCAAACATCCATTATCTTGGAAATATGAGATAAAGAGGCTGGACTTTAAAGTCTGAAACATAGATGAAATAAAGGCTTTGACTTCCTGCACTACAGAGGATAAATCATCTTTGTGTGCTTGGCTTCATTTTTGACAGAAGTAATGAGACTAATCTAGCTGAGAGAATCTGAGAGATTTCGTCTAAGTAAATCTGTTTCTCAATAAGGGCTTGTGTGTCTAAAAAGTCCAGATTTACTGCAAGCTATATTGTGATGCCTGACAAATTTAAGCCCTCATTAACCTCATTATACTTCATTATCTTGTTGGCATAGGTTTTTTGCTGCTGTGGCTGGCTAGAAACTACATTTGTCAATATTATGGGTTGTTATCATGTCCTAGAAGTAGAAGTACAGAAAAAAAAGTGAGGGATGTGTGACCAGTTTTCTGTTAAAGCTTGCATTCTACTTGCTGATAAAGTAAAACTTGCTTGGCCTTTGGACTGTGGAAAAGCAGGAAGTGATCTTTGCTGATAGGGCATGTTCTTTACCTTAATCAACTCAGGAAATGGGGAGTCCACTCATTTTCAGGATTTAAGAGGTGGAAGAAGAGCCCACTCTTAACTGGGACAAGAAATTCATTTCCCTAATTGCAGATTTGTTTAGTTTGTGCTCCAAATGTTTTGTGAAGCTATCTAATTAAATTACTTTGTTTTAAAATTCAGGATTGAATTTGTTCATCAGTAGGGGAAAGATATAAATGTAGATATATAGATACAGATGTATAGATACAGAAGAAATGGAGATACAGATATAGCCATGGTACCCCTGTTTAGTATGATCTGAACCTTCTTGGGTATGATGAAACTGCTTAGATTAGATGCCAGTACAGATCCAGTGGAGGTGCCTGGAATGCAGACCAACACTGTTATACGGGTCAAGTGTGAACCTGTTGGATCTGAAGAAGTCAACAGAGTCTTCATGTCTGTAAGCTTGGTCACCTTCTTATTAGACCAATCCTCCCTCCTGGCTGGATAAGGTTTCCTGTGAGACAATGTGTGGTTGGGATGGCCTCTGGTGGATGCAACATGTGGGAAGTGCATTCATCTTTACTCTACTTGGTCTCTTTGTAGCCTTCAATGATCATGATATCCTTCTGGACTGGCTGCAAGAGTGTTAGTTCTCCTCCTTCCTTTGTAACCAGTTCCAGTCAGTGTTGATCTGGAATGAAAGATCCTGTCCTTGGCTCCTTACATTGTGGAGTGCCACAAGATTTTCCATTGAGCTGCTCCGAGCATCCAGAGAGTGGGAGGTGCTTAGTCTCTGCTCGGATAGGCTGGGCTTAACTGTTAGGACGCTGTTGCTCCTCCTTGGCTCCTCCCTAGCGTCCCCCATTTTTTAGCTCAGCCTTTGGTGTGATAGGCAGCTTATCCTTGGCCGGAGCAGGATTTAAAGGTTTGAATTAGTTTGATCAGAACAGATTTCCAAATTTAGGTTTCTATTTACTAAGTTCTGACTGCAATTAGCAAGAAAGCAGTCGGAACGACAGAAAGCAGATCACCTTGGCGAACTGGCCACTTTAGCAGCCTCAGGGGTTTGGGGATTTCCCTGGTCACAGCAGTTGCTTCTCTGGGAGAGAACGCTGTTTTACATTTCTTTGCCAAATGCCTTTGCCTTGCCATTGTGATTCGACCTGCAAGCCACTTTTAAGGAAGCCTGCTTATTTGTCTCTAATTCATTTTGCCAGTGGTGATTTCCTTCCCTTGGAGAACGCAGTAAAGGGTTGGGGGCATCGGAGCCTCTCTTATCCCCTCCTCACCGCGCAGTCACACAGTAGCTTTTTTATCAGACGGGCTGAGCAGCAGAGTGCTGCTATGTTCGCGCTTAAAAAAAATAAGGCCGGCGCCATTTTCCTTAGGGGCCTGCAAACCATTTTGGCGCACTTTTTAACGGACACCGCCATTTTTTCACGTTGCATCACGGGGCCATTCACTGGTTCACCAGTACCCTGTGAGAGGCTTTAATTACCTCTAAGCACACTGTGCAGTTACAGAGGGAAATAAGGACATTTAACTCCCTTTACTCTGGTTTCGGGGAGATAAAAAGCTTTGTTGTTGTTGGCTGCCCTCACAGGAGAAATAATATATATATATATATATTATATTACAGTATATACACAGAATATATACAGTATATTTACAGAAGTATATACAGTATATATACAGAAGCCTGATGATGGCAGATGAGATTCTGCTGAAACGTTGCTACAACTTTAAAAGCACAACTATAATGACGTGGGAAAATACCCGAACAAAGCTGAAGGCCATACATGTAAGTACCCGCGAAAACTTAAGAAAACAAATATCAAACCTCTACGGGGAGGGATTAAACAGCCAGATCAAAACCTACGAGAAACTGGAAATTAAAAGAGCAGGAATACTATGTGACCTCCAATTCCTATGCAGCTGCAGAGATAACAATACTACACCAACCTGCTTCAAATTAAAATTTCATCAAAGCACAGCAGCCACTAAACGTATCCTGAAAAGAACTGAAATGGCTCTACTAAGGAACGAGCTCCACAGTAAGAGATTCCAATTAGATCAGTTAAACAAAGATTTGCTAGCACTACACCTGGAATTGAGCAGCAAAATCCACCCTCTACTTTGGGACAAGATAAAACAACTCACAACTTGGAGAGCTGAATCTTCAAGCACTTACAAACAGGCAAAGCTCTTGAAAAAATTAAAGAAATTAGAACATGACAAGAAAACCCCCAACAACTCACAACAACACCTGAAACAATTAGTGTACAATGTTTCCAACAGAGAACTCACCAAAACAGAAACAGAAGTCCTAACCAAAGGATTCAACTATGCTATAGCACCCCAAAAAATCCCCACAGAATCCATCATATGTGCAGTAGAATCCAGCCTAACTAAATTAAATACAGATGAAGCTGATAAAATAAGACACCAAGTTACCAACATCCTATGCACAAGCAAACCACCAAAAAGCAACTTACAGCAAAATGAAATTAAAGCGCTACAAACCCTGAAAAGAGACAGCAGCATAATCATCCTCCCAGCAGATAAAGGGAATGCCACTGTAGTAATGGACAGAAAAGACTATGAAACAAAATTGACAGACCTACTCCAAGACTCCACATACAAACCCATAAACACAGACCCAACCACATATCTGGAAAAATTAACCAAGAAGAAAATTATAACCAGCCACATAAGCAAAGAGATCCAACACACGATCATACCCAGAGAGAAATCTTCCAGATGCCCCAAACTATACGGCCTCCCAAAAATACACAAAGAAGGCATACCTCTCAGACCCATAGTCAGCTCCAGAGGAGCACCACTACAAAACCTAGCTAAACACCTAGCAAAAGAGCTACAGCCCCATGCTGAAACAGCAGCTTCTCATGTACAAAACTCATACCACTTCTTGGAAATGATCAAAGATCTACACGTGGAGCAAGAAGATCTGCTTGTAAGTTTTGACGTGGTTTCACTATTCACTCAAGTCCCGATAAAAGAGACCCTTGAAATCATCAAAAATAAATACCAACCAGCTAAACACCTCATGGAACTAACAGAACACTGCTTAACCAACACATATTTCATATACAAAGGACAAAGATACAAACAAATAGAAGGAGCCCCCATGGGATCACCACTGTCACCTGTCATTGCAAACCTGTTCATGGAAGAATTGAATCCAGAGCCCTGGCCAATGCCATCCTCAAACCCAAACTATGGTTAAGATACATCGATGACACATTCGTGATTTGGCCCCATGGACAAGAAAACCTAAACAATTTCCTAACACACCTAAACAGCGCACACCCCAAAATCAAGTTCACCATGGAAACAGAAACAAACAAACAACTACCATTCCTAGATGTACTAATCTACAAAAACAGATGGCACACTAGGACACACCATATAACAGAAGAAAACACACACCAACCGCTACCTCAACGCCCAATCCCACCACCACCCAGCACAGATAAACTCCGTGGCTAAAACACTAATTACTAGAACCAAACGCCTGGCAGACAAGACACACATTAAGACTGAACTATGCACCCTGACTAAAATATTGACAGCCAACGGCTTCCACAAAAGCAAAATCACCAACTTGATCCACAAAAACACACTGAGACATAATAGAGACCCAGAAGATGAACAGACCCATGGAACAGCTGTCCTTCCCTACATAAGAGGTACTACAGACAAAATCAGTAAGATACTACACAGGCATCACATCAAGACTGCCTTCAAAACAGACAGAAAAATAGCAGCCATCCTAAGAAACCCCAAAGATAAATTTGACCTGGAAAACCAAGGCATATATGAAGTCCCCTGTGCATCATGCCCTGCCACATGCATTGGACAATAGAAGAATAAGTACCCGCCTGGATGAACACAAAAATGCAGTAAAAAAGCTGGAGCACACTTCCTCACTAGTCCAACACATGAAAACAACAGGTCATAGCATCTACTTCAATGGCATCAAAACCCTAGCCACTATAGAAAACCCCAGCCACAGAATTATCAGAGAAGCCATAGAGATTGAAAAAAGACCTGAAAGCATGAATAGAAGAGATGATTCCACCAGACTGTCAATTATTTGGAAACCTGCACTCACAAACAAAAAAATCTCCACACCACAAGCCAGGCAAACACCTGGACACAAACAGATCCCCCCTGATACCTCCAGCTCAAACACACCCCAACCAGGCATCCAGATGAAACCTAGCTTCCTAATAAATGATAGCTGTCCATTTACTCGGAGCCAAGCTGCACTAAAAGCCTCCAATACAAGAACACAATGTTGTCAGCCAATCAAGACAAAAAAAGCCACAAAACAGACAGAAGATATTAGAAACACCAATCAAGCAGAACACAGCAAATTCCAAGACCAATAAACACAGACCAAGACTCCCAACCAATCAGGATGAAGAAAAAACCATTCTGGCACAGCAGTAGGCTAGCCCCAAATTTAAAACTGAAACGGCTGTGAAAGTCTGACTCACAGACAAATGCAATACAGAAGCCTGATGATGGCAGATGAGATTCTGCCGAAATGTTGCTACAACTTTAAAAGCACAACTATAATGACGTGGGAAAATACTCGAACAAAGCTGAATACCATACATGTAAGTACCTGCAAAAACTTAAGAAAACATATGTGTGTGTGTGTGTGTGTGTGTGTGTGTATGTATGTGTATATATGTATATATGTGTGTATGTGTGTATATATATATATGTGTGTGTATGTATGTATGTGTGTGTGTGTGTGTGTGTGTGTGTATCTGTCTATCTATCTATCTATCTATCTATCTATCTATCTATCTATCTATCTATCAAACCTATTACAGATTCCTCATTGTTGAGGAAATTAAAGAAGTACAATGGCAAGCAGAGGTGTCACATGGACCCATGATAAGTCCAAAAAAGCTAAGGGTCCTTCAAAGGCAGCACAGAAAGATGCTACCTGACGCCAAAAGGTGCTGGAAAGGAAAATTGATAAGCGCACTAGAGAGGCTGAATGGTCTTCCCAGCCTCCCCCTCCAACGCCACTGCATCAGCATCAACCCACCCCAGTAGCATTAGATATGTCCATGCCTGCTAGGCCTACTAATTTTGTCCAGGCCTCATCAGGAGTTCAGGTTCCACGTCAAGCCCCTGAGGTGACTTTCACCCTGACAGCAGCGGGCCTACGCCAGGAGGAGTTGCTGTCAGACGAGATTCCAGAAACAATGAAAGCATGGATGGAGCTGGCAATCCACAGGGGGATTGCAGCGGGGGTGCAACAATCTATCATGGCCAGGCAGAGACCAGTGCTGGAATGCGACTCACAATCAGTAAGATCTCTATGCAGAACTGACCTGCATTATCCTCAGGTACCTCCTCAAGAGGAGCTTTCTATGATTTCCAATACACAGTCACACGAATTCCAGGAGGAGGGAGAAGGAGAGGATCAAATGGATCAATTAGAGGCGGTCTCAGTTCACGATAGTGAAGCCTCCCCGGAGGCAGGGCCCCTAGAAAGAGGCATATCTGATGATGAGGACATCAAGCCTGACCAACCTACTTTTACGGGACTGTTTCTCCCCCAACTGTTCAGATCCCTCTTCTTTAAGGCAAAAACCACAGCTCACCTTGAAAAGTCTTCTTCTATTCTACAACCAGAATCTCTAGAAGAATCGGATGATCTGATTTTCTCACAGCCTATTAACGAGGTTGAGGTTATTCCGATTCCACAAATGTTTTCAGATCTGATCCAGAAACAGTGGACCTCAGCAGCAGTGTATCCAGCCCCTACAAGTTTCGATAAAGAATTCTTCAATTTAGCTTCAGAATTCTCTGATTCCCTGAGTACCCCGGAAGTAGACAAGCCAGTAGTGGCTTTGGCATCCTCCTCCGCTATTCCCACCGAGGCGGAGGAGGCCCTTAAACCAGAGGAGAAGAAAGCTGAGATCACTCTAAGAAAGGCACATCAATCCGATGCATGGGCCATAAGGGCAACAACTGCCACATCCTTCTTCACGAGGACATCCCTCAGATGGCTCTGCCACCTGAGGGACACCATACCAAATTCTAATATTAGAGCGCATCAGGATATCACCAAATTGATTGCAGCTGCAGAGTTTTGGGTGGATGCTACTTTTCATTTGGTCAAATGTTCAGCTCGGGCCATGGCATCACAGATTATAGCCCGCCGTTTGCTTTGGCTGAGACATTGGCAAGCCGATTCCAAACATAAATGGAAGCTAGCTTCCTCTCCAATTTTGGGTGACAAATTATTTGGTGCTGTCCTGGATCTGCTGTTAATTGAGACTAGAAGCAAGAAGAAGATTCTCCCCTCCCTCCTTCGGCGCTCAGACAGCAGGAACTATCAGCCCTTTCGGAGAGGCTCCTTTCATCCCTATTATCAAGGTCCATTCTCCCCTAGATTCCAGGATATAGGGGCGCCCAGCAGTCCGATAGATCGGAATTCTCTGACAGGCCTCGTGGGGGGGGACAGGGGAAGAGACCTTTTAGGGGGACAGGAAACAGAGGTTTCCGTCCACGATAAATCTAGGGATCTCACTCCCATTGGAGGACAATTGAGACTCTTTGCAGACTATTGGGAATCTTCCACATCAGATTCCTGGGTGCGCGACACCATCAGATTTGGCCTGGTTCTAGAGTTCCACTCCATACCCCCGAACTTTTTCATGAAATGCCCTATTTCCAGGAATCCCGTTAAACGGAATCTGATGGAGACAGCGATCAATCACTTACTGGAAATCAAAGCCATCCAACCAGTATCCCGGGATCAATAGGGACAGGGGTTCTATTCACTACTTTTTGTAGTCCCTCAGAGTTTGGGGGGATGGAGGGCAATCCTAGATTTAAAATGACTTAACCATACTCTAGTCTATCGCAAATTTAAAATGAGTACGTTACAATCCATTCTGCTTAGCATAAGAAAGGGTGACTTTTTAACTTCCATCGATTTAACAGAGGCCTACTTACACATACCAATCAGACCTTCACACACCAAATTTCTCAGGTTCTGCTACAACAACCAGCATTTTGAATACATCGCTCTGCCCTCTGGGTTGTCATCTGCCCCCAGGACTTTTACAAAGGTTCTGGCAGCCCTGGTTGCTCACCTTAGCATCGCTTCTGTGGGACTCCAGTGCTACCTGGATGACATCTTGATATTATCTTCCTCATCCAAGCAGGCAGAATTGGATACTCAAATTACATTGCAAACCCTGCAACATCACGGTTTCTCCATTAATTGGGCAAAGAGTCAATTGTCTCTCTCCACATGCCTAGCTCACCTGGGTTCGATAATAGACACAATTGAAGGAAGGGTGTTTCTATCCCCCAAGAGACAGGAAAGCATTAAGAACTTAGCTCAGCTTATCAGATCCCTCAAATGGGTTCCTCTAGCCGATCTGTCTAAATTACTTGGGGAAAATGATTTCCTGTATTTCCATTATTCCCTGGGCCCGGTTCCACGCTAGGTTGTTCCAATGGTACCTGCTTCCATTTCAAAGAGAGGGACGAAGCAACTCCAAGGCCCAAATATTGGTTCCAATGAAAGTCCTGCTCTCACTGCACTGGTGGACTGTTCCAGCCATCAACAGGGGTTGTCCACTGCAAGAGTCCCACAGACTCACCATCATTACAGATGCCAGTCTGTTCGGGTGGGGAGCACATTTCCAGGCCCTCTCGACTCAAGGGCGTTGGTCAGCAGCAGAGCAGTCGAACAGCATAAATTGGTTAGAGCTCAGGGCAGTCCATCTGGCCCTTTGCAGTTTCCTTCTGAACATTCGAAAGAAACACATCCTCATTCTTACAGACAACGTTACTACAAAAGCACACATCAACAGACAAGGGGGACCCACTCAAAACAACTCATGGGAAGTAGAGAGACTGTGCCTTTGGGCGAAAGGAACTTGGGTTCCATCAGAGCAGAACATATCTCAGGTCTGACAAACGCACAGGCAGACTGGTTAAGCAGGGCCACAGTCAACCAATCAGAGTGGCGCCTACACCCGGAACTGTTTCAAGCAGCAGTGCAGAGGTTCGGATTACCAGTTATAGATCTGTTCGCTTCTCCCCTGAACACGCAGCTCCTGAGATTCATTTCGAGATACCCTTCCCACGGGGTGGAGAATGTCAACACCCTCTGTTGCCGGTGGCCTCAGGGACTCCTATATGCCTTCCCCCCTCTCCCGTTGATACCCAAAGTGGTCCAAAAGATGCTGGAATAGAAAGCGGAACTGATCTTGGTGGCACCATTCTGGCCCAGGAGACCATGGTTCGCAGATCTGAGGGGTCTGTCCACAGAAGACCCATGGAAAATTCCACCTTACAGAATTCTACTCACCCAGGGACCGAGCCAACACCTGGACCCTCAATGGCTACACCTAGCCATTTGGAGATTGAGCAGCGACATCTAAGGAAGGAGAACCTCTCAACTAGGGTGATCAACACCATTGAAGCAGCTCGGCGCCCCTCAACGAGCCGCATCTATGATACCACATGGAACATGTTCTATAAATGGTGTTCAAAATCCAAAGTAGACCCTTTTGCTCCATCAGTGGCACAAGTTTCAGAGTTTCTTCAAGACGGACTTGACAGGGGTCTCTCACTAAACACCTTAAGATGACAGGTTGCGGCTATTGCATCGGTGGTGACCTGGCAGGGTCTAACGTCCATCTCCCACCACCCAGGTATAAAGAGCTTTCTATGGGGAGCCACAAATCTATGTCCACCAGTGGCACATCATTACCCGACTTGGGACCTTAATAAGGTACTCACAGCACTTTCAAAGGCCCCATTTGAACCACTGTAAACTACCAGTCTCCGTTTTCTCACATACAAAGTAGTCTTCCTCGTTGCTATTACATCAGCCCGATGTATCTCAGAACTAGCGGCACTATTGGCCAGAAAGGACCTCTGTATTTTTCATACAGTCAGGGTTGTTCTGTGACCAGACCCCACTTTTATACCAAAGGTCAACTCGGCTTTCCACAGGGCACAAGAACTGGTTTTCCCAAACTTTTGCCCCAGGCCTTCACAAGAACTAGAGTATCAATGGCACTGGCTGGATGTCTGCAGAGCTCTTTGTACGTACTTACATCAAACAGCTCCCTTCAGGAAGACTGAAGCCCTTTTTCTATCTTTTAGCCAACCACTCAGGGGCATAAGGTCTCACCTTCAACTATAGGCAGATGGTTGAAAGCCACAATAGCCAAAGCATATGAGACTCAATTATTACCTGTGCCTAGAGGCATCATGGTGTATTCGACAAGAAGCACGGCAACCTCAGTGGCCTGGGCCACTCAAGCCCCTATAGCAGAAATATGTAGAGCAGCAACATGGGTTTCTCCATCGCCCTTTATTAGACATTACAAAATTGATGTCCTTGCATCCGCTGAAGCCTCCTTTGGCAGGAAGGTGTTACAACGAGTCCACTTGGATAGTGGGGGAGCTCCAGCCCAGACGGAGACCCTCCCTTAGGACAAGCCAAGCTTTGGTATGTCCCATTCTCTGGATGCTTGGAGCAGCTTAATGGTGAAAGGGCGTTGGTACTTACCTGATATGCCTGTTCTCTATGAGCTGCGATGAGCATCCAGCCCCACCCAGTATCCATCTGGTGGGATCCTGTTCTGGCCAACGACTAATCTGACAGAATACAGAAACCAATGAATGACTAAATCACAGAAGAGGGCGGGGATCGCATCACCTCATCTTCGTCAAAACTGGGGGATGCTAAGGAGGAGCCAGGGAAGAGCAACAGCGTCCTAACAGTTAAGTCCAGCCTATCCGAGCAGAGACTAAGCACCTCCCACTCTCTGGATGCTCGTCGCAGCTCACAGAGAACGGGCGTATCAGGTAAGTACCAATGCCCTTTCGGTGCTTTCTCCACTCCTGTTTATCATATGCATGAAACTACTGGGTGAGGTCATTTGTAGCTGTTGGGTAAGGTATCATGGATATTCTTCACCCCTGATGAAGTAAGTGATGATTTTAGTATTCTGTTTCGATGCCTGGAGGCTCTGTGAGGTTGGATGAGGAACACCAGGCTTCAGTTCAACATGGGCAAGACTATGTAGCTTTGAGTTTGGGGTGGGGGTTACCTGGATCTGAAACAATACCATCTTTAGTTCTGGATAGGGTGGCATTGCCCAGACAGACCCATTTTACTCCTGCAAAATTTACACAGCTTTAAGAGATGGGGATGTCTTTAAATCTACCATGTAGCATACTTGATGGCCATGCATTTAAGATGACATTAGATACGTGGATATATTTTGTAGCTTATTCAGATACGTGGTTACCTAATCCTTCCAATTCCACAAAAAAATCATTATTTTTGTAACTAGAGAGTAAATGTTTTTTGCACTACATTAGGTTCAATAAATTACATTGTATGTTTGGTGGTTTAGACTCTCCTGATTGTCAATTCAGTAACAGACAGAGCATTCAAAAGCAAGTATACATTTTAAAAGTTGGATGATTTTGATGCCTTTCATACTTCCAAAATGTAGCCTTGGCAGGCTGATACCGAGAAAATCAATTGGATTTAATATTACTTCCTTAAAGTGCCGGTACCAGTATATATATATATCTGTGAAAAAGAAATATCTATATGAAAAAGTAAAATTGCTCATTCTGAGAATGTTCAGTGTAAGTGAGGATATATACTGGTTATAGCTTGTAAGACCATAATGATATGACAACAGACAAAAATAAATTAGTCATATTGACTATCTAGTCGTAACTTAATTGGTTAATTAGGAATAAAGGAGTGGATGAACATTTATTACTTAGGAAACCTTCGTTACCCTTAAAAATATAAGTGGTTTTAAACTTGTTAATCTGAAAGTGTGTCAACTAATATGCATAATTTTAAAAGCCTAGAATGTCTAGCTATGAAATGCATCATTATACTTTCAATCTATATTGGAAAATAAATTTTGAAATACACAATATTTCACAACCTTATGAATACAGATTCGTTTATAAGATACAATTAATACCAGTTTTCCTGTTTAATCACTTTATTTTAAGCTATTTTCTAGTATACATTGTTTTGATGGACATGTTTTTAAAACAATATTGTCTATACAGAGGTCTAATTAGACATAAATAGGATTTTATTTTTGTATGATCCAAAAAGCCATAATTTTTGAGAGTTATAATTAAATTAAATAGTGCTAAAATAAAAATTGCATTTGAAAAAGAAGAATACATTCTGATGAATGATTACTTTGTATAATTTAATATATATAAAATATTTGTTTTACAGACAAAAAAGAAAGAAAAATTAGACAATACAAACATGGGAAACATTATAAGCTATCACAAAACAAAAAAAATAACAACCCCCCAAATATAAAAGATTGGTTTTTTTATTTGTGTTTTGTATTTAAGCATGGTTTTTAACAACCCAACTAGGGAAATGCATGCAAGATATGCTGCTACACTAAAAAAGAAAAAAAGAAAGAAAGAAACCCTGAAGAGCTGAAAATGCTAATTTGATTTGTTTATGTAATATGTCGCTATGTAGTATAGTTTTTCCCATATGCATCTGTATATTTATTTTGCTGAAGACATAACTAAAAAGTGTTTAATGATGAAATCTGTTCTTAATTATGAATAGCAGCTGTCAGAAAGGATTCCACACACACACTGCTGTTTTTCTGATATACTCATTTTAATCTGCATTGTCAGGGCTACCAGTGCTAGGGGCAGAAAGCTTTATGGCTGATTTCAATTTGTTTTTTGGAAGGTGGGAGCAAATTGTTTCAGTTTGCATGGCAGTTTTTAATTTTCCTTTCCCTGGTATTGTTTCTGCCTAGTCCAAGAGGCCTATAAAGCAGCACAACAAATGAGTTAGTTATTAAGTGCTGCGGTAAGTATTTTAGGCAGCAGTTCTTATAAACTCCCCATGCCTTATTGAAGAAGCACAAGTATAATATCATTATTCTCAGATATATACCACTAGGGAATCATTTTTCAAAGCCTTTTGCAACAAAAAATATTGTATGTCCTTATAAAGTGATAGCACTTTAATTCTAATTATTATTAATTAGAATAACTATTTTAGGCTTACTCAGTATTCTGGTGAAGTACAAGCTCTTCATCAGATAGACTAAGGAGGGAGATTCCATGATACAATTTTAATATAACCTCTGTATGTATATAGCTGCACGTATAGGAATAATGCTATAGAAACCCATCTAGGATGTTTATTTTCTCATAAATAAGTTCTGTAGGATGTGCTTCCATGTTACTATGGTTCAAATCTCTCTTATACTAATCAAGAATTACACTCCTGTGTAGATATATGTCAGAGTGCATAGTTATTAACTTTTTCTTCTTGAAGACAAACTGACATAGCATGTATAGAAACTGACAGGTGAACTTTGTGGACTATACTAGGGTTGAACAACTATTTTGATTCCAAGCACACTACTATTCTGGCAGCTGGATTGGGATCAAACATATATGCATATTTATCATCCATAGATAAGATGATACTCATCATATTCACGTACCATACTTAGTGTTACTAAGTAGGAGGTGAAGGGAGGAGGTGAAGAGATTTTGTTTTTCCCCATTTCTATTAACTTCACTTTTCATCAATTATGTTATTAAACTGTAGTCAATCACAGAGTTACTCAGACCCTGTAAGAGTTATTGGCTGTTGTGACAGCTATTCTGAGATAATTTTTGATCCATCACATATCTTCCAGTTGAAAAATCTAAGATAAAGCTGTTTCAAGAAGTATGTTTGATTCAGGTTTTATTTAAGTGATAAAACCTAGGAAATTGGTCCATCTTTCTGTATACCAGAGTAAACTGTTATTAAGCAAACTTAAGCTGCTTCCTAGTTTCCTTGTTCACTTATATATTGTTGATCTGGTGAGGCATGTTCAGATATATTCAGCCATTTCTCTAAGTTGAGTCTTCCTGCTTACAAAAAGAGCGTAAGTGAATAGAAATAAGGCATTATTTTTGTATATTAAATATTGTGTTTTCTAATGTATATATTACCAAGTAAATTATATCCAGCAAACATTTGAAATTAAATATCTTTGTATTCATTTTCATTTTTGAACCTTTATTTCAAAATAAAATAAAATTATTTCCACATGCCTTAGAGGTAAACACCAAACAAATTCAAGAGCCCCAAAAGTAAAAGTGAAAGGGGCAGACTAGAAATAAAATAAGGCCAGGCATTTCTATATATATTGAATGTTTCATCTCTATGGTTTTATTATGAACATATTATTGGGCATTGAAAATCATCTTAAAGTAGAATATAGTGTTAGATGTAGAACTAAAAACATCCTTGCAAACACTCCTGTTTTTCTCAGGCATTTTGGCACCAGTTAAATAATTACTATAGATTTCAACACATTTTAATGTTGTGAAAAATATTATGTTTAAACCATTTTCTTTTCAGAAGGTTTGGTTGTTAACATTTAATACCTTGATTAATCTAATTAATCTACAAGAGTGTTTTCCTATTGTATCTTGTCATTAAAGTTGCCAACATGATAAGGTGTAAATTCATTATAGTGTGATAACTTATAGCAAGGAGAAATGCCTGCATGCTCTAATAATTTATATTCTAAAGATACATCCTGTACTGATTAATATTACATTAATGCACACTGATGTCAATATTGTTTGAAAGGTCAGAACACGGAGATTCATAGAACAATACCCCCCCATTTACCTTTAACAAAGAGATGCAAAATGCATTAAATTTAAGTGAAAGAATCATACACTGCTCAAAAAAATAAAGGGAACACTTAAACAATACAATGTAACTCCAAGTCAATCACACTTCTGTGAAATCAAACTGTCCACTTAGGTAGCAACACTGACTGACAATCAATTTCACATGCTGTTGCGCAAATGGAATAGACAACAGGTGGAAAGCATAGGCAGTTAGCAAGACATCCCCAATAAAGGAGTGGTTCTGCAGGTGGTGACCACAGACCACTTCTCAGTTCCTATGCTTTCTGGCTGATGGTTTGGTCACTTTTGAATGCTGGCGGTGCTTTCACTCTAGTGGTAGCATGAGACGGAGTCTACAACCCACACAAGTGGCTCAGGTAGTGCAGCTCATCCAGGATGGCACATCTATGCGAGCTGTGGCAAGAAGGTTTGCTGTGTCTATCAGCGTAGTGTCCAGAGCATGGAGGCGCTACCAGGAGACAGGCCAGTACATCAGGAGACGTGGAGGAGGCCGTAGGAGGGCAACAACCAGGCATCAGGATCGCTACCTCCGCCTTTGTGCAAGGAGGGACAGGAGGAGCACTGCCAGAGCCCTGCAAAATGACCTCCAGTGGGCCACAAATGTTCATTTGGCTGCTCAAACGGTCAGAAACAGATTCCATGAGGGTGGTATGAGGGCCCGACATCCACAAGTGGGGGTTGTGCTTACAGCCCAACACCATGCAGGACGTTTGGCATTTGCCAGAGAACACCAAGATTGGCAAATTCGCCACTGGCGCCCTGTGCTCTTCACAGATGAAAGCAGGTTCACACTGAGCACATGTGACAGATGTGACAGGGTCTGGAGACACCAAGGAGAATGTTCTGCTGCCTGCAACATCCTCCAGCATGACCGTTTTGGCAGTGGTTCAGTAATGGTGAGGGGTGGCATTTCTTTAGGGGGCCTCACAGCCCTCCATGTGCTCGCTAGTGGTAGCCTGACTGCCATTAGGTACTGAGATGAGATCCTCAGACCCCTTGTGAGACCATATGCTGTTGCGGTTGGCCCTGGGTTCCTCCTAATGCATGACAATGCTAGACCTCATGTGGCTGGAGTGTGTCAGCAGTTCCTGCAAGATGAAGGCATTGATGCTATGGACTGGCCCGCCTGTTCCCCAGACCTGAATCCAATTGAGCACATCTGGGACATCATGTCTCACTCCATCCACCAATGCCACATTGCACCACAGACTGTCCAGGAGTTGGGGGATGCTCTAGTCCAGGTGTGGGAGGAGATCCCTCAGGAGACCATCCGCCACCTCATCAGGAGCATGCCCAGGCATTGTAGGGAGGTCATACAGGCACGTGGAGGCCACACACACTACTGAGCCTCATTTTGACTTGTTTTAAGGACATTACATCAGAGTTGGGTCAGTCTGTAGTGTTTTTTTCCACTTTAATTTTGAGTGTAACTCCAAATCCAGACCTCCATGGGTTGCTAAATTTGATTTCCACTGATAATTTTTGTGTGATTTTGTTGTCAGCACATTCAACTATGTAATGAACAGAGTATTTAATAAGAATATTTCATTCATTCAGATCTAGGATGTCTTATTTTTGTGTTCCCTTTATTTTTTTGAGCAGTGTATATGACCTAGGTGGTGGCCACCGAAAGAATTAAAGGTGGGTTGCCTTCATTTATTGTACACAAAAATGCTGATTAAAATGGTAGAGCTGCGAGTTCACTTCTGATTTAAAGATAGCAATTAAGTAGGTTATTTCCTTTTTAGCAAGATGGCATAATGTCTATAGTATCAAATGGTTTCAGTAAGTTAACATAGTATATAACTATCATTATCCTTATGACTATTCACTGATCATTATATGTTTGCAATGAATGGACATCTTGGCTGGAAGGAGTGTACTGCCTTACCTCCTTCCTCTCTAAGTGTAATAGTTTCTGGTTATGTGGAAAATACTTCCGCTACTACCTCCTATCTCCCTGGAAAAAGAAAATGCTTTGACCAGACTCTTCTTCCCCTACAATAGAGTAAGGGGGAGTCCTCATTCTGCACATTTTACCTAGCTATAAGTAGTCCTTGACTTAAAACAGTTTGTTTAGTGACTGTTCAAAGTTACAATAGTATTGAAAAAAATGACATTGTCATTTTTTACACTTATATCAATTGTAGCATCCCCGTGGTCACATGATCAAAATTCAGATGCTTGTCAACAGACTCATATTTATGATGGTTGCAGTATTCAGGGATCATGTGATCAGCTTTTGCAACCTTGCAACAAGCAATGTCAATGGGAAACCAGATTCACTTAACAACTGTGTTAGGAACTTAATAACTGCAGTGATCCACTCAACAACTATGGCAAGAAAGGTCATAAAACCAAGCAGAACTCACAACAGTCTCACTTAGCAACAGAAATTTTGTGTTTAATTGTCATAAATCAAGGACTATCTATGCAATCCATGATAATAATAATAATAATAGTGATACTAATAAAATAATAAAGTTGAAAAAGTGAAACCAATTCTATAGGATATATCCTAGCTCTAGAATAGGAGTGTTCAACCCTGGCAACTTTAAGACCTGTGGACTTCAACTCCCAGAATTCCCCAGCCAGAAGAATTTGTCAAAAAGTTGTCAAGATTGGACACCCATGCTCTAGATCAGGGTCTCCAACCTTGGCAACTTTAAGCCTGGCAGACTTCAACTCCCCAAATTCCCCAGCCAGCAAAGCTTGAGTTTTACTTAAAATGAGAAGAAACAAAACTCTCCTTTAGTTTAGATAAAATTGTATGAAGTAAGACATTTAATGCTGCTGAACATCAAACAGCACCTCAGGCACCATTCTCCCATAGATAGGTGTACACTGTCACTTTTGTGTTGGAAACACCAAGACGCTTTCAGGTTGAAAGGATTGCTGGTGACATCATAGTTACCCAGAGGATGCCCATACATGGAGACTGAATACTGATTTTATGCGTCAGATCTCAGCTCCAGGAATTTAAAGTAGTATATGTGCAATACAATGAGGCAAATCCGTTGAAACAGTAATCAGATCTTCTTCAAATATCAGAATTCATTAAACAAAGTAGCACACCTGAATACAGATCCTGGCCTACAGCTTTTATTTCGGAAGAATTTTCCTCAAGCTTGTTTCTCCAGATTGCTGGTGCTAACTAATCCTTGACTCCTATAGAGTTGCAATCATCAGTCAATATTTAAGTAGCATTTTTTTCTCATATCTCTCCTTTTTCCCCCAACATATTATAAAGAAAATTATTAATTAATATTAAATGTACAAGGAGAGTTCATCTCGTGGTTTTGAACCAGTAGTTTTATAATTAGAATCAAATAAATGTTTTCAATCAGCTGACTTTTGTGAACTATCTTGGCATGTTATCAAGAATCTTGCCTGCATATCAGTTATACCAGATGACATTAACATAATAAGAACTGACATTTCATAATATACATTCAAGTTTTCAAATCAAATAATTTGTTAAATTTTAAAGTTAGTCCTCCTATGTGATCTAATTTCAAATATTAATGATCTGTTGCTATTTCTGTAAATTTGAATAGATTTCTTCCTTTTGAAAGATTGAAGTGAATGACACAAATGATAATTCTTGAAATAAACCTACCAAGTTTGTTCTTCATGTCTTACATTGTAGGATATTTATCTTTCTAATGCCTATTTCAGTCTCGTGCCTTTTCCTCCACTTCCTGGCAATACGGTATATAGGCATGTTTGCATTAGTCAAATGAGCAAATGAGCAAAGTGAGATATATTAGCAAAAATTGTAGGTGTATGACAAGTTTATACTGTACTATGCAATCATCACTGAAGTTAAAAGGACAGAGACAGAGAGAGAGACAGAAAGAGACACAGAGAGAAAGGGTGTATATATCCTATATATTGATATAGGAAAATACCAGTCAGACTTTTCATATTAAACAGGATTACCTCTGAAAATACTATAACATGTTTTTTTTCTTCAACAAATCTTAACAACAGGAAAGCAGTTTCTTTTCTGTGTTCTTCTTTATTGAAGCTTTGATAACCTAAAGCAGGGGTGTCAAACTTGATTTCATTAAGGGCCACATCAGGGTTGTGTCTAACCTTGGGGGGCTGGGATGGGTGTGACCAGGGTGGGTGTGGCCAGCATGACTTTACCACTGTCAGGGGCGCTTGTGGTGGCCAAGCGCTCTGCCAGCGAAAACGGGCTCCTGAGCTCCATTTTCGGTTGTGATGACCTCCTGCGACTCTCTGCCAGCGAAAATGGAGCTTGGATGACAGAGCACGTGTGAAATTCGCAAGTTCCATTTTTGCTGGCAGAGGCACCATGGGCCAGTCCTTTGCTATTTCCAGGATGGCCCCAAGGGCCAGATCTAAGCACCCCATGGGCCGGATGTGGCCCCCGGGCCTTGAGTTTGACACCCCTGACCTAAAACAATGGATTTTGATCCTTTAAATCTTCAAAGCATTTCTGTAAGGAAGAATCTTGATTTTTGAGCATGACTGTAAATGACACCAAAAATTATTTGTTCTTTTTATAATGCTAGCTGATTTTTCTCTGATAAATCCTAATGTATAATTCATAGCTACAGATTTCTATTTTCATTTTCTTTATTTATCTTCATATTAGATTTATATTTTAATACAAAATTTCATAATTGTGATAACATATTATTTTGTATGTGGAAGAACAGTACAGACAAACTTGGGTAAGAGATGGTGATAAAAATATACACCGTCAAGGCTTCTAATGAGCCTAGGTCTTTGCTACAATAACAAATTCAATTATTTGTATGACTGCAGTTCTTTTTCTGGTAGTCTTCTTATGTTGCCACTAATGATATCATAATTTTGTATAATTCTTTTTTATGGGGTGCAGGGTTTTCATCAAGTAAATTATTTCTCATAGTAACAGTCAATTAATTTTTATTATATTTTACTAGGCTTATTTTGTTCATATGCTATAGAGTGAATTCATGCATATTTAAACATTCTAATTAGGATATGTGTATGTGTGTTTAAGAGAAGGAAGACAGATTATCTAGACACAGTAACTGGTGGAGTTTATTTTTATTTATTTGAATCCTGTCTTTATTACTTTTACAAATAATCATAGTGGCAAACATATCCAACACACTTTTCTCCTCCTATTTTCCCCACAACAATCCTGTGAAGTAGGTAGGCTGAAAGAAAGTGACTGGTCCAAAGTCACCCAGCTGGCTTACAACCATTGAGGATTATGTATCACACCATCTATGTTATGCTATTTTTTTTCTTTTTAATGCACTTTTAAAATGTCTTGTTTGTTTTGTGGGGGGTGGTTGTGTATTTTTAGATTTTTGGTAGTTTGGTATTTTAATTTTCTTTTGAATAGAAAAAATAAAATAAAATGAAGTATAAATTTGTGAAGTAAAACCAATTCACATTTAGGTAATAAATACTTTGTCCTTGTGGAATATGCCTCAGCAACAAAATTCTGCCTGATGCTACACTGCATTTTTTTCGGTATGTAAATGTGAAAGAAAAAAAAATAGAATTTGGCTCTACTACTTGTGAGCCAAAATGTTAAATGCAATCCTGAATAGTGACAGCCAATCTTTTTAAGCTTGATAATTCTTTCCTGCCTGTCTTGTATCACGGAAATGATGAAATTGTCATTCTCCAGTGAACATAATTATTGGGCTGCATTCAAGTTGGTGTTGGACTGAAAAGGAATAGCAGTCAAATTAAAACACAAAAGGTAAATAAGGTAGAATCCTATAACAAAGAGAATATATCATGTACATTTTGGCTACTAATAATTCCAGTACCTGGTGTATCCATTTAGCTTTGTTACTAACAAGTTAGAAGTCCTGAAAATACTCACAGAAATTTTTGTTGAATATGAGGAGGTTTTTTTCTTCTCCTGTTCAATCACATCTTGGAGACTGCTAGGATAAGTCCCTGCAGTTTTCTTCCCAGTTTTTTCAGAAGTGGTTCACCATTGCCTCCTTTCTAGAGCTGGAAGAAAATGGCTAGCTCAAGGTCATCCAGCTGAGTTCGTTCCTAAGGCAAAACTAAAAAAGTGTTGGTACTTCCCTGATACGCCCATTTTCCTCCATGCTGCAGCAAGAGCCCAAGGTGGGTAGACTCCTTCTTATGACATCATTAAGCTGACTCTGTACTTGTATATAAAAAGCCAGCCACCGGGAGAATCCCCAGCTCTGACTCAGCTTCTTTAAGTCATAAGATGTGTCTCTGAAAGCGTTAGCGTTTTATTCAGTGATTTTCTACAGAAGCTACCCTTGCTTCAATCAGCTCCCGGGGATCTGGGCAGCTGCAACTTCAGGAGAGCGGGGCTCCATTCTCCTGCAATGTTGGGATAAACATTTTCCCAAGTGCTGCTAGGCAAGCAGGGAAGCGTCTGAGACCTTCCCCATAGCCGCAGTTTGTCTGATCATAAAACTGATCGGCAAACTGAAACAGAGCCAGCCAGCTGATCGCTTGGGAGGCATCTCTTCCTTTTCTGGCTGATCTGATCGCTCAGGGCTTGCAATAGCCTAAGGAGCGAAATTCACTTCTCGGAGCCATCAACGAGCAGCGGCCATCTTTGACTGCAGTCTCTTCACACAAGGTGAATGGCCATTTTAAGTGGCCTGGTGGCCATTTTCAGTACTCCAAAGACCCAATTCCACCCTCTGCCATCCTTAAGCACTTTTGAGAGCCATTCTCTCAACGCCTGAGCCTTGCTTATTTTAAAATGGATCAGGACAGTGCTCATGCAGAGCTTTCCCCCCACCAGTGGAACAGGCCCTCCAACCCACTAAAAGGAAAAGTACTGCTCAGAGGGAAGTGATGGAAAAAATCAGAGCTAAGGCTCTAGCCCCTAAGAAGACAACTCAGGCTGAGTTGAAGGCAGATAAATGCAGACATGCGGCTCTAGAGAGACAATTTAACAAGACTATTCAACAAATGAGAGGGCAACTGCAACAGGTTTCCCAGCCAGCCGAACATCAGGGTTTCCAGAGAACCCCCCCCAGGGGAGGGGAAATTGTTCATGGAGCCTTTGGACACCCCCCCCGGTCTGATCCCCTGAGGCATTTGAGGCACAACCTCAGGATTTCAGCAGGTCTGGGCCATATTTCCAGCAAACTTCTGGGCCATATGCCCCCTCTCTTCCCTCCAGAGTTCAGGCCTCCCAGATCAGGCCTGAAGCCACCTTCACGCCCACTGCAGCTAGCCTTCGGCCCTCCACTACCTTTGATAACAGGCCCAGGGAGATCCAAGATGTTGTTTCCTTAGCCATTAGGCAGGGATTGGCTGAAGGTTTTCAACAGATTCTTCGGCCTCTGGAAAGGGTTCAGGCCCTTCTCCCTTCTCAGTCTATGGCTTCCTTACCTCCATAATGAGATTTCCACAGACCCCAAGACCTCAGGGTCCATTCTTCACAGGCAGAATGGGAGGAATATGAAGGCGAAGAGGATGCCTCCCCATCTGAACACAGTTGCTCCTCTCGTTCAGAGTGCGAAGAGGGCGAAATCTGTGATGGCAATCTTTCAGAGGAAGAAGACTCTCATCCAGATCAGCCCTCCTCTGCATTAGTCTTTAAACCAGCCCTCTTTAAACCCCTACTTAGCAAGGCCCTGGTCACTGCCAAGCTGTCACCTGAGGAAGCACCTGAGGAAGCAGTGTAACACTCCAGGCAAGGAGACTCGCTCTTCTCCAAGCCAGTAGTACACACGGAGGTTTTTCCTTCTCCCCTTTTGTTTCTCAACATGGTCAAGGAACAGTGTGTTTCCCCTTTGGCAGGTCCTCGTCCATCATCTTTGGACAAGCGGTTCTACAATGTCAGTACATCTCTAGCCAACGCCCTTGCAGTGCCCTCACTAGATACTCTGATTGTGGCATCATTCTCCTCTTCTGGCACTCCCATTGAGCCAGAGGTTGTCCTTAAACCAGAGGACAAGTGTTCCAAACAGACCCTGAAGCACAACCACCAAGCAGCTGCGTGGGCTATTCAGGCTTTGACTGCTGCATCGTTTTTCATGAGGGCATCTGTATGATGGCTGCACCAAGTGCAGGACCGATTGCCTGCCTCTGACCTCAGGTCTCATCAGGACCTTAACAAAATTATAGCAGCGGTGGAATTCACTGCGGATGCCACCCTCAATTCCGCCAAATTTGCATCAAGGGCCATGGCATCTTCGGTGGTGGCAAGAAGGCTTCTGTGGCTCTGAAATTGGCAGGCGGAGTCACGCCGCAAATGGAAGTGGCCTCTGCCCCCTGCGCAGGAGACAAGCTTTTCGGCGAGGCTCTAGAGTCATATCTCATTGAGACCAGAGATAAACGTAAAATTCTTTCCTCCTCGGGGAAAAAAGCTGACTATCACCCAGCTCCTTATCACCCACCTGCCTTTCAGGCAGAGTCCACCTCCTGCTTTTCTTGGTCACAGAGGACGTATTCTCAATGCCAAGACCAACATCAAGAGACAACAATCTTCTGCTGGTAAACGGCCCTTCGGGGGAGGGGTCGTGCCTTCTGTCGCTCTAAGTAATACCTCATTCTCTCCACCCATCGGAGGTCGCTTAGCCTTCTTTGCCTCCAAATGGGAGGAGACAACGACGGATGCTTGGGTGCTCAACACTGTTAGGTCAGGGCTACAATTGGAATTTCTATTGTCACCCCCAGAAATTTTTTTTATTTGTCCCATTTCACGGGACACCTCAAAGAGAGCCCTTATGAATTCGGCCATTCAACACTTACTCAACATAAGGGCTATTCAACCAGTTCCCACCTTACAATGGGGACATGGATTTTACTCTAGTCTTTTTGTTGTTCCCAAAGCCTCGGGGGGTGGGGGTGGCGAGCCATCCTTGACCTAAAATTTCTCAATCAATTTGTCAAATACAGGCGATTTAAAATGCAGACACTGCATTCTATTTTAGAGAGTGTTTGGGAGGGTGACCTCCTCTCTTCCATTGATCTCACAGAGGCTTACCTCCACATCCCCATCTGGCCTCATAATCGCCAGTTTCTCCGTTTCTGTTACCAGAATGCCCACTTCCAGTATCGAGTCCTTCCCTTCGGCCTCTCATCGGCTCCAAGGGTCTTCACAAAGATTCTAGCAGCATTGGTGGCTTCACTCCATTCTGTTCCAGTGAGGATCCAATGCTGCTTGGACGACATGTTGATACTGTCCTCCTCCAGCCACTTGGCCCATTGGGACTTACAAATTACCCTGTCTTGCCTCCAAAGCCACGGGTTTTCCATCAACACCAAGAAGAGCCATCTCTCACCCATGGCCAAACTGCTACACTTGGGAGCAATCATCGACATGACTTTGTGCCAGGTTTTCCTGTCTCCAGATCGTGGAAAAAGCCTTGCAGAGATCATCAGCCAGATTCAACAACAACAGACTGTTCCACTGTTGCTGCTGTCCAAACTACTGGGGAAGATGGTCTCCTGTATTGGCATCGTCCTGTGGGCAAGGCTTCACTCCCGATCACTCCAATGGTTCCTGCTTCCCTTTCAATGAGCAGGAACCAGCCACTTGTCAATCAAGGTCCTGCTCTCAACAGGCCCGGCGGTCCCTCAATTGGTGGCTCTCCCCATCCCTCTGGAAGGGGCTCCAATTCAAGGAACCAGACAGGCTAGTAATCACCACAGATGCCAGCCTTCTGGGTTGGGGCTCCCATGTGGAGGGTCAGATAGCTCAAGGGGTTTGGTCCAGATCAGACAGCACCCATCCCATAAATTGGTTAGAGCTCTCTGGCTCTCAAGCATTTCAGAGCCTTGGTGACTGGCTCCCATGTTCTTGTGTTGACGGACAATATGGCGGCAAAGGCACACGTCAACAGACAGGGGGGAACGAGATCCAAGGCACTTATGAGGGAGGCAGAATGTTTGGGGTTATGGGCAGAGAAACACCTGCTGTCGATCTCAGCGGATCATATTTCTGGAGTCGACAATTTCCAAGCCAACTGGCTGAGAAGGAGTTTAGTCGACAAGCAGAATGGTCCATTCCTCCATCCCTATTCAGGGATCTTTCCCTCAGATTCAGAACTCCAGAGGTGGATCTCTTCTCCACTCCTCAAAATGCCCAAGTCAACAGATTCTTCACCAGGTTTCCTTGCCAGGGAGTGGAGGGGACCAATGCTGTTCATTGCAAATGGCCCACGGGTCTCCTCTACGCCTTTCCCCCTCTTCCCATCATTCTGGTGGTCATATGGAAGCTGTTGGCGGAATGAGCGGAGCTAATTCTCCTGGCACCCTATTGGCCAAGGAGGCCCTGGTTTGTGGACCTGGTCAACCTCTCTGTGGCTTCCCCTCGGAGGATCCCAGCCCATCTCATCTCCGTGTACCAAGGGGCCCTGATCCATCTGGAGCCCCAGTGGCTCAAGCTGATCGTGTGGTGCTTGAGCAGCAGCAGCTAAGGGAGGCTAATCTCCCAGAGGGGGTTATCCTCACTATCCAGGCATCTCGCAAACCTTCTACGAGGCACCTCTATGATGCCACCTGGAGGGTTTTCTCCCAATGGTGCCTCAAGGAGGGTCTCTCTCCTTCCTCAGCCCAGTTGGCAGAGGTTCTTAGATTCCTTCAGGATGGTTTAGAGAAAGGTTTAACCCCCAATACCTTACATCACCAGGTAGCAGCTTTCTCTTCAGTTCTTTCATGGGGTTCTCTTCCTTCCTTGTCCCATCACCCCTCGGTCAGGAGATTTTTGAAAGGTGCTTCCAACCTACACCCTCCTGTGGTGCACAGGTATCCTTCATGGGACCTTCACTTGGTTCTTAATGCTCTTATGAAGCTCCCCTCTGAACCCCTTAGAACAGTAGTTCTAAAGGTAGTTTTCCTTGTTTCTATCACTTCGGCCAGAAGGGTGTCAGAACTGGCTGCCCTTTCTATCAGGCAGGATCTTTGCATCTTTCACAATGATAGGGTTGTTCTCCGTCTGGACCCATCCTTTATCCCTTAGATCCATGCCCCTTCTGGCTAGTTAAGATTGCTAGGGAGTTTTCTATGGTTGGATCCTAGTAGGGGATAATTCTTCCTTGAGGGAGGGCATTGTGCCGCCCCCTAAAATGTATATTGGGGTTCATCCCTGCTTCAAGAAATTGTCACTGGATCCTACCATAGACATTTATCCAGTTTCTTTTTTTAAGGAAGGTTGTGGGGAAGATGGTTCTTCAATGCTAGATGAAGCAGATTATTGGGATCCCTTTTAGTTGAGATTCAGGTCTGGGCTTGAGACAAGGACCACATTGATTATTCTTTTGGATTATCCCTGGCAGGATTTGGGTTACTGTCCTTATTTATCTTGATCGCTCAGAAACCTTTGATACCATCAACAATGGTATCCTTATGGTTTGGCTCCAGGCCTGAAAATGGAGAGCACAGTTTTGCACTGGTTCACTTCCTTTCTATGGGACTTGGTATTGATTGGGAGTGATGTCTCCTGGCTCTTATTTGAGTTCTTCAGGTTCTGTAGTATCTCACCCCTATTTAACCTTCAGATGAAACTACATTCTAAAGCATTTCTTGCTTTAGGATGAAGTCATAATCAGCATACTGATGATGCCCAGTTATGTATCTTTGCTCTGATGAATTAAGTGATACCATTGATGTTTTGTCCATTTGATGATGCCTGGAGGCTGTGGAGATCTGGACAGAGTGGCTCTAGGTTTTAGGGCCTTCTGGATCTGGGAACATATAATCTTTGGTACTACGTAGGATTGCACTATGCAGTACGCAACCTGGAGGTCCTTCTAAAATCTTAATTCCTGCTGAAAGTGGCAGTTGTGGCTAAGAGTGTTTTTGCACAGGTTTGTGTTGTGCACCAGTTACCCTCCTTCCTGGACCATGAGGCTCTACTCACTGTCATTCATGCCCTGGTAACTCACAGAATCGGTTTCTGGAATGCGCTCTACATGGGGCCGCCCTTGAAGTAGATCCAGAAGCTTCAGCTAGTGCAGAATGTGGTTGCACAGACAGTTATGTGCTCTTCCAGGACAGCACCCATTACAACCCTGAAAACTGCATTCCAGTTAGCTTCCAGATGCAACCCAAAGTGCTTTGTTTGATTCTTAAAGCCCAGTTTCAGCAGAAGTCATATGCTCCAAGTCCCAACTGTGTAAGAGTTCCATCTGGTTGGACTCAAGATATGTTCCCTTCCTACTGTAGCCCGTACTTTCTGGAATATTGTGACCTATCATGCTCCAGACATGAGGTTACCCCCATCTCTATTAGTTTTCTGGAAAACCTTGAAAACATGGTTCTTCCATCAACCCTGGAGATCCCATGATGAGTTTTCAAAGTAATTGACCGAGGCTAAATGATAGTTGTCCTCCCACTATCTTGGGACTCTTTCATGTTTTATTTATTATTTTTTTATATTGTGATGTTTTGTTATTTTGCTTTTAAGCCACCCAGAGTCAAATAAACAATGTGAAATTTTTTGGGTATGTATGTACAGATAGTCCTTGACTATCAATATCTTCATTAATGACTTAGATGAGGGAATAGAAGGGGAACTTACCAAATTTGCAGATGAAACTAAGCTGGCAGGAATAGCTAACACCCAAAAAGATAGGCTCAAGATCCAGATGGATCTTGACAGACTAAAACACTGGGGCATATCTAACAAAATGAAATTCAATGTAGAAAAAAGTAAAGTTCTACACTTAGGCAAGAAAACCTAAAAGTACATATAGACTGGGTGAAACCAGACTCAACAGCAGTAACTGTGAGAGGGATCTTGGAGTCTTAGTGGACAACCAGCTTAAATATGAGCCAGCAGTGTGCAACAGCAGCCAAAAAAGCTCATGCAAACCTAAATTGCATTAACAGAGGGATACAATCGAGATCAAGTGAGGTACTAATACCACTCTATAAAGCCTTAGTAAGACCACACCTAGAGTACTGTATCCATCACTACATTATAAACAGATGCTGAGACTCTAGAAAAAGTACAGAGAAGAGCAACCGGGATGATTAGGGGACTGGAGACTAAAACATACGAAGAACGGTTACAGGAACTGGGCATGGCTAGTCTAGTGAAGAGAAAGACCAGGGGAGATATGTTTAGCAGTCTTCCAATATTTGTGGGATTGCCACAGAGAGGAGGGTGTCAAGCTATTTTCTAAAGTGCCTGTAGGCCAGACAAGGAATAATAGATGGAAACTGAACAAGGAGAGATTTCACCTGGAAATAAGGAGAAACTTTCTGACAGTGAGAACAATCAACCAATGGAACAGCTTGCCCTCAGAAGTTGTGGGAGCGCCATCACTTGAGATTTTCAAGAAGAGATTGGACTGCCATTTGTCAGAAATGGTGTAGGGTCTCCCTCTTGGGCGGGGGATTGGATTAGATGATCTGCAAGGTCCCTTACAACTCTGATTATTTGTTATCTGACTAGTTTAGTGACCATTCAAAGTTACAGTGATACTGAAAAAAGTTAACTAGGACCATTTTTTTCATACTTACAGCATCCCCATGGTCATTAGGAGGACCAAAATGATAAACACAAAAACCATGATCAAAATTTGGACCCTTGGAAACTGGCTCATCTTTATGATGATTGCAATGTCATGTGATCACCTAATGCAACCTTCTGACCAGCAAGGTCAAAGTGGAAGATATATTCACCTCAACAGCTGTGTTATGAACATAACAACTGCACTGATTCACTTAACAACTATGGAAAGAAAGATTTTAAAATGGGGTGAAGCTGACTTAACTGCATTACTTAGCAATGGAAATTTGGGCTCAATTGTGGCAGCAAGTTGAGGACTACTTGTATAGTAGGGCTACACAAAGGATTTGATTTCCAAAAAGGGTTTTCAGAGCTTGCATGAACATGAACCTTTACATCTGTCTGCAATATTCAAAACTATCCCCACATTTGTTCGGGAGATGTCGCAAGTGTGTGCAAGTCTATATGAATAACATAAATAAAGTCAAAATTAATATAAAAGTATAATGAATATTAATGTAATGGATCAAGTAAAAGTAACTTACATTAAAATTCATTACCTAATAATTTAGAATTGAATATAAAATACACTCAAGTCGTACAACTGTTAGATTATTCTGCCGAAATTTTGAATAGGTTAATCTCTGTAATAAATGTTTCAATTATTTCTGACATGCCTGCAGGTATCTAATTAAATCAGACAGTTTCTCCCTATTGGATATCAGAATATAAAATTGTAAGCTTTGTTTCTGGAGATTTTCTGCTTAAGCAAGAGACTAGCAGTCTAGCTTTGACAATTGAGAATATGCATGCAGACAAAGAGAATTATGTTCACTATTAAAGAATTGCATACAGAAATATATACAACGTTGTCTTATGACTTCTGCATAGCATCCATAGCTATTGCATGGCTGATGAACATGAGTTAACCAAATAACCACAATAACCAAAAGATTCAGAATATTTTTTAAGAAAACAAAAGCAGACGATTCAGACGTATGCAAAGGCGGACAGAGATGTATTTTCAAGGGTTGTGGAATTCTTTTATTTTATTTTTATTTATTTATTTTTATCAATTGCTTACAAGATAATATGTATAAGTAAAAACATAGTTATGAATACATGGATACATATAAGAAAAATAATAAAATAAAATAAAATAAACAATAGGACAGGGATCCTAGGCACGTTGGTGCGCTTATGCACACCCCCTACAGAACTCTTAGGAAAGGGTTGAGGTCAATAGTAGACAGTCTAAGGTTAAAGTTTTTGGGGTTTGGGGAAGAAACCACAGAGTCAGGTAGAGTATTCCAGACATTGACCACTCTGTTGCTGAAGTCGTATTTCCTGCAATCAAGTTTGGTGTGATTAACCTTGAGTTTGTATCTATTGTGTGCTCTTGTGTTGTTATGGTTGAAGCTGAAGTATTCATTGACAGGTAGGACATTGCAATGCATGATTTTATATACTATACCGTATTTGCCGGCGTATAAGACGACTGGGCGTATAAGACGAGCCCCCAACATTTCCACTCAAAATATAGTTTTTGTTATATACTCGCCGTATAAGACGACCCCCCACTTGGAGGCATGCTTTTCAAGGCAAAAAGTCGTCTCATACGCCGGCAAACACGGTAAGTTGTAACACTTGGGGTATTCTGGATATAATTCTTGATTGACACCCCAACCCCTTTCCCCCAAACTTACAAAGCCACCAAAATGCTTTAGAGAGGCAGCTTCGCCTTTCTCAGGCTGGCACTCAATTCCTCTCCCTTTCTTTGTGACAGCCCCGCGTGCGTGCCATCGGGACTCCAAGGGTGGGGGATGGACAGCTGCCAACTCACTCACTCACTCACTCTCTCTCTCTCTCTCTCTCTCTCTGTGTGTGTGTGTGTGTGTGTGTGTGTGTGTGTGGTGTGGAGGGTAATTCCGGCTATCTCTGGCCTCCGCTCGGTTTTAAAGTCGCTTGGCCGGTTCCCAAGTCGCAGCGCGCGCTGGCCGGGAGACGCCGCGCCGGGTGGAAGCTCGGTGCAGGGAGGCAGATCTTTCTCTCTTAAGCCGGGAGGGGAGGAGGGGACAAGAGGAGGGACGGGACGGGACAGGGGCGGGAAGAGGGCGCTCGCCTTCTTCCACCGCCCACCGGACCCTTTCTTCCCAAGGGGACCCTGGAAAGCAGCTCGGGAGCTGGGTGGCCCTGCCCAGCGGGGTCCCATCAGGAACTTCCTGAGGACATCCCCCGCCCCAAGCACAGCCCTCCCGGTCTTTCAAAGAGGGAGGAGAAGCGGGAGGAGCAAATTGCCGCCCCCGCCCCGCTGCCCAGAAGGAGGGGCGCCACAGTCCACCCCCACCACCTTCTCCCCCCCACTCCCTGGGCCATTACGCGCCTCGGGCTGGCTGGGCGGCGGCCCCGCCAGAGACCCTCCGCTCCACCCCCACCCCACCTCCAGATTGGCCTCGCGCAAGCGCCCGAGCCGGGCGGAGGGTGGGTGGGTGGGTGGGAGGAGGAGGAAGAGAGACTCCGGCTGGGCTTGAAGGGGCTTCGCAAGTTGCGGAGCTCCGCCCCGTCGCTCTTGCACCGAGTGACAATGTATTTACGGCGTATAAGGCGACCCCCCACTTGGAGGCATGTTTTTAGGGCAAAAAAGTCGTCTTATCGCCGGCAAATACGGTACTTAGATCGGACCGAAGGCGGCATAGTTCTAGGTTTTCTAGGTCTAGAATTTCAAGTCTGGTGGCATAAGGTATTCTGCAACGAGTAGAGGAGTGGAGAACACTTCTTGTGAAATATTTCTGGACTTTCTCAACTGTGTTAATATCAGATACGTAATGTGTGTTCCAGACTGATGAGCTGTATTCGAGTATTGGTCTAGCAAATGTTTTGTATGCTCTAGTTATTAGTATAATATTACCAGAGAAAAAGCTACGTAAGATTAGGTTAAATCTGTGTATGCATTTAAGCTATGTGAAATTTTACTTTACGCACAATGTATAAAAACTTTTAAAAAGGAATGGATCCAGGGATGGGTTCTACAGGTTCACACCTATTCTCTACAACCGGTTGTTAACATTCTAAGCAGTTTGGAGAAGCGGTTGTTAGAAGAAATTACTGGCCTAATCCTGTAAAGAAGGCAGGAAGGAAACATTCTGGTGTTGCTTACAGAAACTGCCTGTCCGTTAACCCTTTTTACATTTTGGCAGGCTTAGACTTCCTGTCTCAGGAACTTCACTGGAGTTTTTCCCCCCTCCTTTGCTGGTACTTTGCTTGTGTGGAGTGACCATTCAAAGTTACAATGGCACTGAAAAAAGTGACTTATAACCATTTTTCACATTTACGACGACTGCAGCATCCCCACAGTCACGAGAGGCCAGACAAGGAGATGCGTGCCTCGATGTGAGTGATGTTGAGTTGGCCATGCCCAGCCAGTGACACTATCCCCAAGCCACGCCTACCAACTAAGCCACACCCACAGAACTGGTTGTTAAAAAAATTGAATCCCACCCCTGAATGAATCCAGTGTGGAGCCTCCATATTCAGAGAAAATGGAGGTCACAAGAGAAATCTGTTTAAGGGCATTTGGGGATTTCAGGTTCATTAAAATGGAAAATAGAGTACCTAGCAGAATCATATCTGGAAAAACTTTGGCCAGTGAACAACTTATATAGGTACAGGTACGTATTTTCATGCATGAAAGATTTACGGCTAGATTTCTTTTTTTAATGCAAATCAAGACAAGTACTTTTATCTTCGACTTAGTAAGTTTTGCATTTTTGTTTCAGTGAAATTTTATAATATGATATATTTTATCTGTATTGGCACATACTTAAAATTATTTTTTAAAGGTTTGTTTTAATGATTTTTGGGGGGAGGGGATAGAGTAAATTGCATCATTAAACAAAATATTTTCTTTGTGTGATTCATTGATTATATGCCATCAAGTTGATGTCAACTCTTAGCAACCACATGGATAGATACGTTTTTCTGGAATTATCTGATCCCACCCTGGATCTTCAAGGTCTTCCAATAGTGCACTTATTGCCATTGTAGTCAAATCTATACATCTTGCAGCTAGTTATTCTCTTTTTCTGTTCCTTTTCAACTTTCCCAGCATTGAAGATTTTTCAAGAGATCTAAGGTGACTAACAATCAAGAAATGCATTGCAGACTAGCATTTGTCTGAATAGAAATGAAGGCTTTGACCAATATACTTGCCTTATACTTTATTATCTACAAAAATCAGATCATCACAGATTTTTCTTCCCCTGACACTCAATGGAAGCAACAGCATGATAGAAACATTGACACTTTTGTACCTTTAGCATTGGAGAAGACTCCTTAAAATATGCATAGAAAAATATCATTGAACAAATCAATCTAGAGTTCTCATTCTAGACACAAATGAACAGGGTCATTACAATACTTATGACACACAATGCAAAGGCTGAACTCTCTATAAATTTTGTAGCCTATAATACTGAGAAAGAAAGAGATCAGGAGGATGCATGATCAGTAGCAAGATAGATGAACTCTATTACAGCAATGATGCACCATTGGAAGACGTGAGGACAAATTCTGCTGGAGAAAATTTATCTATATGGTTGTTGAGAATTGATATTGACCCGATAGCACAGAATCAATTAATCAAATTTAAGATAACAGATTTTTAGAAATGTGTATTTTAAATTATTTATAAAATTCAGGCTGAAAGCTAGCTATGGGTAGATTTATGCTGACTGAAAATATAATTTAATAAAGAAAGGGGACAGATTTATAAATGAACATATATCAGATGAACAGACACAACCAGTCAAGAAGAACCATGTATCTTTCACTGATCCATGTGAAAGCCCCAGGAAAAACTGAACAATAATAGCAATTGTAATAGTGCTTAGATTTATATATCACCACTTCATAGTGCTTTACAGCTCTCTCTAAGTGGTTTACAGAGTCAGAATATTGTCCCCAAAATCTGAGTCCTTATTTTACCGACCTTGGAAGAGTGGAAGGCTAAGTCAACCTTCCCATATTTATGGTAACCTGTTTCAGTGGGTATTAAAATGTTGAAGTCCTTCATAAGTATTGAGCTACTGAGTCTGTTCGAACTTCATTAGCCAGGATCCAATTTTAAAAAATGCTAGCAGAGCTGTCCCTTTAAATAAGACTTCAAGAAATCCCACTGATAAACAAGAAAGTTATAGCACAATTTAAAAGCTATTACAGAAGAAATAGAACATAAATTCTCTAAGCAGTAATGATTTTCTTGCACATGCTTGTACCTTTGAACTTTCAGCAGTTCTAATTAATAGTATTAATGTATTTAATGAATGTGGTATAGATTATATCCAACACATAATGAGACAGCTGTAATTTTGCTTCATCATTTATTTATTTTATTAATTTAAGTTTAATGTTTTTGTAAATTATTGCTTTCTTTGATTTTGTAAACTATTGCTTTCTTCAAAGCAAGGAATCTTCTCAACTGTAAGTTCAAGAAGTTATTTGTTGTAGATAATGAACTCACAGTTAAGAAAAATCCTTGCTTTGAAGAAACAGCTAATTATGGGTGTTATTTTAAGTTTAAATTAACAAAAAGTTTTTTAGATAATGACAGTTACAGTTGTCATAAAGAAACAACTAATGCAGGATTTTTAGTTATGTCAATAGTGTAGCACATTTGTTAATAATTTACATTAATGCAAAATAGTGACATTTATGAACTGCATTTGGCATCCTACATAAAACTCCAATTAAGTACAGAAATATTGATCAACTCTTTTTATGAGCCAATACTTTTTCACAGGTCAAACTGGCTTTGTTCTGAATCCTCAATAATGCAAGATTGTTAAAAAAAATGAGAGATTTAAAATTTTATAGACTAATCACATTGGAGTAATCAAAATTTATTCCCCTTTAAAAGAATATTACATTTCCTGTCTCTTGTTATAAAGAGGATTTTAAACTTCATTGCTTTTATTAAGTTTTGAAATCTTTCTAAACATGATAGTGACAGTACTACTCTCAAATCTTAGCAAATAGAACAGTATAGATCTGTGTTTTTGTAAATGTGTGAAGGTGTGTGTGTGTGTGTGTGTGTGTGTATTAGACATTTAATACTGCCAAAGAACAAATTTGAAAAATATAACTGAGATAAATAGGGTAGCCTTTTTTTAAAAAAAAAATCAGAATTGTATCAAAATATCAGTCAGCTGAAGAATTCAGAAGTGATTTAGATGGAATGCATATAAGTTTTAATTAAGTATTTTTAATTAACCATAAGTGGTTAAAATATTTATAGGATAATGTTACAGTATTTTATTTTTTCTTAGAAAAAATAAGATATGATGAAATAAAGTTTTTTTTTAATAAAGACATTAGTGGGACTTCTTCGAGGTTTGGGAACCACAGCCTAGAACACTGTAAGTTGTAATGAAGTAACATTTATATTAGAACTTTGTGGAGGACAGCGACAGGATCCAAAAAAATGATCCAGTTGCATTAAGGAGTTGTAGGAAGCCATTTTATTTTGGAGGTATCCCTTCGGAATTATCTCTGAAACATAGCATAAAACTAAATATTTTTTTGTTTTCATACCATATTTTCAGGATGTTTGAGAAAGTGAGCAGCATTTCTTGAAACTATTGCCATGACTCAGAGTAAGATGTGGAATAATTGACATATTGAGGATGAATTATGACTTTTAATACACATTGCAAAGTCTTTGCACTATGGCTTCTGATGGTCACTAATCTCATTGCCATAATTTGATTCTAACTCAAGTTAGTTGTAATTGCAATAAGATTAGGAAAGAGTCTAGAGCAGGGTTGTCAAACTCCTGGCCCATAGGCCAGATGGTGGGATTCAAATAATTTAACAACCGGTTCTCTGCCTTCATGATTTCTTCCAACAACCAGTTCACCAAACTTCTCAGAAAGTTAACAGCCAGTTCTCCTGAAGTGGTGCAAACTGGTTGAATCCCACCATCTGGCCTATGGGCCAGGAGTGGCTGGATGCATCACATCCTGGCCACTCCCATGCCTAGCTTAGCAAAATGGAAAAAAAGCCCCGATACATCACGTGATGCTACCATGATGACATGAGTTTGACACCCCTGGTCTAGTGTGATTATTAAAATAAGTATCAATATTAGGTAGAAAAGAACTTTTCATTAATTCAGAAAAGTCTTTTCCGAAAATAAGGAATCTAAGCAGTTTACACTGTTATATTCAGGTGGCAGAATATACAGTATGTAATAAATACTAAATAAGTGTTGTGTGGATTGCTTAACTATATAACTTTTAATACAAGTGTAATATTTCTAGAAAATTTTCTAGAAAAATACTATATCATTAAAATTATCTTGAAAATTATAACCAGAGCATATGAAATTATAATGATACATGTTGAAATCTGCATATAGTTTTTTTAAGAGTTGTGAGTGACACGTATTAGTTTCAATTAAAGGACTTTTTTCCTCAAGGTGAAAGTTTAAAACATATCTCCTGCATTCAGTGAAAAAAATATGTTTCAGGAAAAATTACAAATATGATACTATAAGATTTTAGTTGTATATTTTCAAAAGAAAGGCCAACTTGAGTTTTATATATTATATGTAAATATAATACATTACAAATATTATTAATAAAATACAATAGTATATTTACTTGATGCCATGAAGTTGTTTTCAATCTTGATTTAGGCAATCTACTAGGAATTTGATAAAGTTGTAACAGCAAGGGTGATTGTGAAGCAATCATGAATAACAATAGCTTGTCATCCCATCAGATTTCAGTGATAAGATTATGATTATTGCCCTCAAGCCATTTCTTTTTGCGAACATATAAAAGGAACCTGGGAGGAAAGGCTGAGAATCCTTTGCTGCTTTTGCCCTATTTCACATAACATTATTCAGTGTCTTGATACCAGTCCTAAAAGATAAATCTATTGCCTTTCTGCCCTTAACAATTGGAATCAATCCAAAGACATAATTAAAATAAATTCTTCACTGTTTCTTAGGGTTCATCCCCACATCTTGCTAACAAATTTTCTTAAATGATGTATCTTTGTTTCATCTCCTAGCCATCAAAAATGCATTTAACTAATTTGAAATAGTGTCCTCTTTCCTGGACACAATTTATACTTTGATGATATAATTGGTAATGCAGTCAGAACTGATATATGTACAGCTCCCATTTGTCCATTATAGGCTGTTGCAGACATTTCCCTTCTATTTCTGTGCACTGTTTTGCAAAATAATTCTTGTTTAATTTTATTGTTTCATATCTTGCTTTTCCACCTATACTAAACAGCCATCTTTCCTCATTTCACGTGCCATCAGAGAAATCAGACACCTGGTCCTGCTCCCTTCTTCCCCATTTTGCTAATTGTAAATTATTACTATTATGAGTATTTATTGCTTAAATATTTAATTGGTTTTTAATTATTGTAAGCCACTGAGAGTTGCCTCTAGGTGAGATGGGCAGTAAACATGTGAAATAAATAAATAAATAAAATGCTGGTCAACCATAGCAGCATCCAACAGCCTGCCCATGGAGTAGGGCTACTCTGAAATAAGGCTGAATCTGTGTTCAAACATGTTGAACAATCTTCATAAAGTAGATAAAGAGCTAAGATGTTAATTTAGCTGTTTTCTTTCTCTCCAGCCCTATCCATATTGTAAAGTAATTGATGGATGCTCTTCCAACCAGGTAGTGATGTTTGCTGGGAAAATAAATGAAGCCAGGGACCCTATTAGCTTCTTCCCTTAACTTGTCTCATTGGAAAATTGGAAATATAGCACCATTGCCTGGTCTCATTTTAGAAGGGTATAAAGATATTGGGGCCTTCAATTTATACCAGCATACTTTGTTTCAGACTCAAGGATGGGACAAATGCCTATTAATGTGGACATGTTATGTAATGTATACTTCACGCTTGAGGCTTCAGAAATCGTAATGGCTTTTACACTATCTATGAAAAATGACACATGAAGAAGTCTTTTTTTTTACACTTGTACCACACATTTCTTTGTGGATGTGTGTGTGTGCGCACACACACATGATTAAGTTTACTTTCTGTTTTTCAGCTCAAAATACTTTATATATAGCTTAAAGCTTCACTGAAGATGTCTTAAATAACTTTATGTCTCAAAATGTTGGAAAGCAACTGGCCCAGTTGGGAGGAGGACTTAAGCAGGAAATTAGCATGAACTCTTTATGTAAATATAAGAGAACAAGAACTCTGTTGAATTCTTTGTGGCAGCCCCTCAAATACTGGAATATTGCTATGATGTCACCCCTAAACCTTCTTTTCTCTAGACTAGCCGTATCCAGTTTCTGCAATCATTCTTTATATGTTTGTGTTTCCAGGCCTGTAATGATCCTAGTTGTTCTTTTCTGCACTTTTTCCAAAGTCTCAACATCTTTTTTGTAACGTGGTGACCAAAACTGGATGCAGTATTCTAGATGTGGTCTTACTAAGTTTTTATAAAGCAGTACTAATACTTCACATGATTTTGATTCTATGCCTTTGTTTATACAATCAAGGATTGTATTAGCTTTTTTTAATACACTGGTGGGTTTGGTTGTTTGCACCTGACTTTATAGAATTTATTGTAACATGCAAATTTCTGACCATTTACACTGCATATTGACACATGTTCATATTATGCATTGTTTGAATTTTAACAATGGCCAATAGTTTTCAAAAAGATTTAGTGTATTTAGTTACTTAAGACTAATTACAGAAATACTGAAAATTTAATTCTATGATATTATAAAATGTCTATTTATCACATAATTTTATTTTTTCTCTTATTTTTCTTTTCTTGAAAATGATTAATAAAATGTAATTAAAGAGAAATTAAAGCTAAGCAGAATGCATGATATTTGTTGGCCAAACTTAGACCTGTGAGCAAATGCATTCAAAAAAAATCATATAATTTTATTTCAGTTTTCAAATTCTTTTTGTATATTTTGTTTTGAAGAACTTGTAACTTAGAAAAAAAAACTTGCCAAAGCATCATAAGTCACATAGTGGAGTTATCCATTATTAGGGATAATGTTTCAATTTTGAAATTCAGGGAATAGCATAGTTTTAAACTATGTTCCTTACATTCTAACATTTATCAGAATCTATGCTACTTTGACTGCTCCTAAAACAACAATAAAGAAAAATGGATCGATTGACACCAAGAACAGTTTATTTATCCCTTTAGTCACACTTCACTAACAAAATCAATACCTTTCTAAAATATCTGATATTTCAGTGGTTCAAATAAATAGCTGACATCCTTGAAATGAGTACAGAGGAGAGCTTAGAGAAGTAGCAGCATAGATATTTAGCGTTTATATTGATCTTGCTTTGAATACTTGTGAAATTTTTATTTGTAGCTAAAATGTATGAACCTTTTTATGAAGAAAATACTCCTATAGTTGATATAAAGATGTATAAAAGGAAAAGAAAACTGATTCTAGAATCCTGTTGTCAGATTGTATGTTTATTTTAAAATTAGAGATTGTGAACTAGAGTGTGTTTTTTATTAAGCCCTTTTTTTGAAGAGTGTGCAGTTTTGTGTGATTTATTTTTTAATAAGAGATATTGACATTCACAATATAAAACTTGCAGATTTTTTTTAAAAAATCTGGTTCTCTAATAGCTTGCTGTAAAGATGAAATGAACAAGACGGTGTTATTACAGAAATGCAGAACATTGAAATGGGTCATAACCCTGAAAGTTCATCCATGTTTCTTAATTGTACATAATGGAAATAATAATATTATGTTTATGGCAAAGCAAAGTTTTGGATCCATTAATTCAATCTTTTCATAGAAAGATAGAAAATAAAAGTAAAGATGCAAAAGAAAAGGACACATGTTTTATAGAGGAGTATCTATAGTAAAAATTCAGTAATGGAAAATGAGAAAATAGTTTCTCTTAATATAGTTATGAATGCTATTTTTTCACTCCTGGTTGTGTTATATACAGTTATTCACATTTGCACGTTTGAAAACATTACATCAATGCTTCTGAAACTTTTGCATTCATTCCCCTGCTTATCAAAAAGTCCTTGTTCACTATTATCCAAAACCACTTATCAAAAATCATTTTTATCATTTTAGGTAAAATATAACTACCCAGAAAAACACAGGTTTGTGTGTCGTTACCCAGAGAAAAACATTTTTACACAATTTTGGTTAATTTAACCCAGATTTGGGAATCATTTTCCAGATGTTTACACCTGACTAGTCCCATTAAAGTGAAGGATTTGTGGCTCAGTATCAACAATAACTGCTGTCACTATAATCCTGTGATAGTAATATCTTCTTAAGCAGTGAACATGTGAACAGTGATTAAGGCAATAGCACTTACATTTATATACTGCTTCACAGTGGTTTACACAGTGCTTTACACTGCCTCTTTAAGCATTTTACGAGTCAACATATTGTCCCCTAGCATTCTAGACCCTCATTTTATCAACCTCAGAAGGATGGAAGGCCTCATTTCTCTCTAAGGAAATTATGTCTGTATAATTTACATCAGCTGGTATTTGGAGTTTAATAGCACCTGAACAAGATTACTCTTTCCCTGGGATTCTGACTGAAGACAGATTGTTCGATTGTCATCCTTAACTTTTATCGGTTCATCTGATTTCAACCCAAAGACTTGGGAAAGGAAATAATGATTTGTATATATTTTTAGTCTTTCCTCAAAGCCTATCATATGTTATCACTTTGACTACATAAAAGTCTACATTGGAAATGAATGGATTATTGGTGTATAGCAGTGTTTCTCAATCTCAACCCCTTGAAGACGTGTGGATTTCAATTTGTCAGGGAAATAGTACTGATATATTACTTAAAAACTACAACTATAGTAATCTATTTTACTACATCAATATTAAATGTATTTGCACTCGTAAGTTATACCCATTTCTGATGAATAACAGAAAATCTCATTTCTGCATTAATATATTCTAAAATAAAGGATTTTATTATTTTAATGATTTTTAATTTATTCTTCACAAACAATGTTGTGAACCATTCCAAGTTGTGTTTCTTAAGATGGATGACCCTATATAATTCTTAAAATAATAAAAATGTACATAGTGATGAATGTTTTATACTGCATTCTTCTTTAGGCATACAGACAGATACATACATTAAAATAAGAATGTGATAAATGAAAGACAAAAAATTTGAAGGAGTCTGACTACCATATTAATGCAAGAACTATAAATTAAGTTGCTTTGCTTAAAAGCAAAAGAAAATCCTTGAACATACCCTAGATATAATAGTATTTGATTTTGTGTATTAAAACATAAAAGCAATAAAATATGCTGGTTCATTTCTTTATTTAGAATGGTTATTAACACCAAGAGTAATACTTTTAAAAGGTCAGGTGGCACAGTGCAGCACTGTCATTTTATGACCATCTAATTAATTAATTTATCTTGTGTCAGTAGATGGAGATTGACTGTGTAAGTTCTCTGCTGTAATGATGTTCAGTGAGTTGAAAATGAAGATCTTAGGGGATAAAAGTAGTGGTCTGATGGTATTGATTAACTATCTTGTTTGCTTCTTTGTTCAGATTTTATTAACCTCTTGGGCAGAATGCTACCCCAGTATTATATCCATGCTATTTTTCACCTGGGATCCAGGCTTTTAAAATGACAGCTTTATTTAAAATACAGATGGACTCATAATTGTTTTAAGTCTTAGTCAAAGAAATCTCTGATAAATTAGAGCAGACAAAATAACAAAACCTAAAGCATTCTTCATATTACACTCATCTCAGGAACAGCTTAATATTTTATGACAGTTGTGGCAACCAAGTAGGGAAAAGGAAATATATCAACATCAATGCCTACCTAAGACTTCTTGGACAGACGGCATTTTTATTTGTAGACATGTACAAGCACAGGAAGGTGCACAACTTCTGAGGGCTAAACATAAAAAAATATCTGCTGCATGATCCCTGTAACTGCTTTTACTATAACAAATTGCGTTTACTTGGAATGTCAGTTGGTAATTTCACTTTGTTGTGTAAAGTGGAAACATTATACTTCTTTCTCCCTTCCTTACATCCTATATCCTACATGATTCTGTCAGTGTTTCACTTTTGCATTTTATATTTCCTTGTTTTCCTATAATATTGACTTTTAATCACCATTCCAGAACATTTCCCAATAACCAAATGATTTTGTGTTTATTTGTAATCATAAAAAGTCAGCTTCTGCTTCATGTAGTGATAATTCATAAATTCAGAATTCTAGACATCATTGAAATAAACAGGAAAGTTTAGTCACATGGACATATTTGTTGCAATTATGGGCCATGTTCTGAGCATCAAGCCTATGTCAGAAATTCTTTGCATTGAAAACTTCCTTGAACATAATTATTTCAATTGAATTGGAGCCAATTTATATATCATGAATTTCTACTTATATACACTAATATAAAGTCCAAGAATGTTGGGATAACTGGAGAAACTCATTGCATTAAACCTCATTTATTTCAGAAAGTTTGGGTGGTTTTGTCTAAATTCTACATAGTAAAAAAATGAAAGTAGTGTTTAAAGTCTTTTTCAGGCATGACTAAATAAGGAAAATGTAAATCTTAAATTTATCTTTATTTTACTTTAAATCTTTTAAAATGACATACCAAATGATATCTCCATGCTAAATGCTAATAACTTTTCCAGTTCTCTGGGGAAAAAGTTATGTGTTCTTTGCAGCACTTTCATTCAACTTAAATATGAAACTTATTTTTATTTTTGGCCAGCAGGGCTAGGTAAGTTTTGAAAATAAAATTTAAAAATTATGTGCTTTAATGAATACTAAAGAAATGCTTATCTACACCAAAGTATACAAATATGCAATAAGATTGTGTGGTTTTTCTACCACTGGAAAATTAAATAATAACATCTTGTTCTGCAAAGATCATGAAAGTTGTAATTATAAATACTTGACATATCAGTTAATGGTACATGTTTAAGTATAAAATCACTGAAGTTAATTTTTTGGGGGAAAAGGTACGAAAGAACAATGCATTTTTTTAAAAAAAAAAATACAGAATTCTGTTTAAAAGAAACAGAAAAGATAAACATCTATCCTGAAATTTGGGTGGATCCAATATTAATTTGTACACTGTAGTCCTAAATGAGATTTTGAAATTTTCATAGTGAAAACAAAACTGAATAAGAACTAATGAGGGTATGAACGGAATCCTTAAATTACACAGATACTATGGAATTATTCAGCAGTGAAAGGAATGAAATAAATGTTAAAAAATGATCTAACACAATACAAAGATGTATTTGAATGAATCAAACTTTGCTATTTAATTTACATATGGAGGGCTTATTAGGATGATGAATGACACTGCTGAAGAACAAAACATATTTCTGAAACAAAAGAACATCTCTGTAGCCTAATAACATTTTATGCCACCACTTATATTTATCAGAAGTAGATGCTATTTATCGCTATGATTATTTAAAAATCATTTTTATTGTTCTTTGTTCTTCCCTCTTCTGGGAATTTTAATTCAGAGTTTTGACACCTGCTTATTAACTTCCTTGAAATATGAAATACAAAGGCATCTGCTGTGTAAAGAATTCTAACCAGCATGTTTATATTACTGGCAGCTGTACACAAATTAGTTCAGTTTGGATTTATTTTTCTTCAGAATAGAAAGCATCTCAGGCAGGGTTGCCTCAGCTTACATATATTTTATGATGATAACATTCTAAAAAATTGCCCAAGATTCAGAGCAGGTGCATCTACAAGTGATTTGCAAAATCTGCACGATGGCTAACACATTGTTGTGATTGAAGCCCTACCCTGCACACAAAAAGGGTGGGGCTTAAATTTTGATGATTACCATCTTGCAGATTTTAATAGTCTCCATGGAAAGCCCTGATTCAGGACTAGAATTATGAATTAATAAGAATTATTCTTATGCAAGTTCACTTGTTATTTTACAGAACGTCAAAAATTATTTAATTGTCATATCAATCTGCCTACACAGATAATCAAACTAAGCAATTTCAATAACTTGAGCAGTGCATTTTATGTTCACATTATTATTTATGTTCCCAACTACCTCAATCCCAACTGCTGCCGGACTTAAATGCAAACTACTCAATGCAAGAAGCCTCGTGAATAAAATACCTGAATTTCTCATCCTCTTAAATATGGCTAACTTTGACATTATATTTGTCTGTGAAACATGGCTCAATGCATCTCTCCCGACTCCATTACCACAGTAAGAGACTATCATGTTTACCGATCAGATCGTGAAAATCGTCGAGGAGGTGGTGTTGCTATATTCTACAAAAAATCCTTACATCTAAAAAATATCCAAGTTACCCAGGAGCTTGCCCTTCCTGAAACCATCATCTGTGAACTATCCTTAAATATCACAATTCGATTCTTACTATGTTACAGAGCACCTGATTATGACATCGAACATATAAACAAGCTAAATACACTACTAACATGGGCTACATCCTGCCCATACCCTTTTATCTTTCTTGGAGATTTCAATCTACCTCATATTGACTGGACCCTAAATAATTGTACAACTGAAATCATACACACAACCTTCTTCAATGCTATTACAAATCTAGGTCTTGAACAACTAGTAACCAACAACACTAGACTGAACAACTGCCTCGATCTCATCTTCTGCAATAGTTTGAATTTAATTTACCGAATACAAACCAAAGAACCCTTTTCCAGTAGTGATCACAATATGATTGACTTTTGCCTCAACATACGTCCACGCAAAAATCACCACAACGATGTCATCCCTAGTTGTAACTTCAAAAAGGCAATTATGATCTTATAGATAACGATCTCTCATCCCTCGATTGGCAATCTCTATTCACTGGATGCAATACTGTTGAAGATCATTACAACATATTTTTACTTGAAGTCAAAAGAGTAATCAAACTATATATTCCAACAACAACTCCAAAAACAAAACAAAAAAGCAGATTACCCATATCAATAAGGAAACTTCAATCCAAAAGAGATCACTCTGGCGGAAAAACAAATCTGGTCACGTTGCTAATTTCAAAAACCGATATAAAAATTTATGCCACCAGATAAAGACCGAATGCACCAATTACCACATTAAACAAGAGGAAAACCTTCTAAGCACCAATTCCACCCGTGCTTTTTACAATTTTGTAAACAACAAACTAAAAGACTCAAGGTCCATCCCTCCTTGATAGGACCTGATGGTAAAGACTGCAGCGACGACACCATTAAAGCCAACATCTTTAACACATTCTTCCGCTCAGTGTTTGTAAACAGTAATGGATCATGCCCAATGTTTCCTAGCCGTACCACAGACAACAATAATGATCTAATACATATCGATTTTACAGTAGACAACGTTGAAAAAGCACTACGCAACCTAAAACCATCTCTATCTATTGGACCGGATGGAATATGTGCCTACTTCTTAAGAAAACTATCCGCTGCCATAGCCAAACCTCTAAGCATAATCTTTGAAAGATCTTTCAGAACCAGCTCCTTGCCCAACCTATGGTTACAAGCCACAGTCATTCCCATCTTCAAAAGGGAGACCCAAGCCTAGTTGAAAATTACAGACCAATCTCCTTATGCTGCGTCACCTGTAAAGTCATGGAATCAATTATTAACCAATCCATCATCCTCCATTTAGAGACAAACAACCTACTCTCCAATAAACAATTTGGTTTCAGAAAAAAACTATCCTGTAATCTGCAACTCTTACACTGCAAAAACATATGGACTACTCAACTCGACCAGGGCAAAGCAATAGACGCAATCTACATAGACTTCTGCAAAGCCTTTGATTCAGTGGTACACGACAAACTACTCCTAAAAATAAAATCTTATGGTATCTCTGGACAACTGAATAACTGGATAGAAGCATTCCTGTCAAACAGACAACAAATGGTCAAAATTGGGAACGCCCTATCAAATCCAGTACCTGTCAATAGTGGTGTTCCCCAAGGCAGTGTTCTAGGACCAACTCTCTTCATAATCTACATAAGCGACCTTTGTGATCATATCAAGAGCAATTGCGTTCTCTTCGCTGATGATGTAAAGCTGTTCAATACCACAGACAATACTACTACCCTTCAAAAAGATCTAGACTATGTATCTGAATGGTCTAACATATGGCAACTCAAATCTCAACAAATAAATGCTCTGTCTTACATATTGGTAAAAAAATCAGAAAATAAAATACAAGCTGAATAGTCAAGATCTTGTTGATGACCCAAGCTCTGTAAAGGACCTGGGAATACTCACCTCTAATGATCTAAGTGCTAGAGCTCACTGCAACTACATAGCCAAAAAGGCATTAAGAGTTGTTAACCTAATCCTACGTTGCTTTTTCTCTGGTAATATCTCACTACTAACCAGAGCATACAAAACATTTGCTAGACCAATACTCGAATACAGTTCATCAGTCTGGAATCCTTATCACGTATGTGATATTAACACAATTGAGAAAGTCCAGAAGTATTTCACAAGAAGAGTTCTCCACTCTTCTACCCGTTATAGAATACCTTACGCCACCAGACTCGAAATTCTAAAACTAGAAAACCTCGAATTACGCCGTCTTCGGTCCGACTTAAGCATGGTATATAAAATCATACATTGCAATGTCCTACCTGTCAATGAATACTTCAGCTTTAACCATAACAACACAAGAGCACACAACAGATACAAACTCAAAGTAAACCGCACCAAACTTGATTGCAGGAAATACGACTTCAGCAATAGAGTGGTCAATGTCTGGAATACTCTACCCGACTCTGTAGTCTCTTCCCCAAACCCCAAAAACTTTAACCTTAGACTGTCTACTATTGACCTCACCCCTTTCCTAAGAGGTCTGTGGGGGCGTGCATAAAGCGCACCAACGTGCCTACCGTCCCTGTCCTATTGTTTCTCTTATTCTTTTATTTTTCTTATATGTACCCATTTCATATATTCACAACTATGTATACACTTATACTTATTATCTTGTAAACAATTGACAAATCAAATAAATAAATAAATAAATTATATTGCCACATTTGTTCCATAATGTCTCCTTTAGTTATTGACATTTCAATTCCCATATTCTAGGATACTTGCCCACAAAGCTTTTTTTTTGGCACGACCCATACAATGTAGTCTGCACTACTATTACTATTAATCTTCTCATCACTCCTTATCACCCATTCCCTCCCACTGTATGACTGTAACTTTGTTGCTTGTATCCTTACAATCTATATTGACTGTTTCCTAGTATGATTTGATTGCTTATTGTACCCCATGACTATCATTAAGTGTTGTACCTTATGATTCTTGACTCTTGACAAATGTATCTTTTCTTTTATGTAAACTGAGAGTATTTGCACCAAGACAAATTCCTTGTGTGTCCAGCCACGCTTGGCCAATAAAGAATTCTATTCTATTCTATTCTATTCTATTCTATTCTATTCTATTCTATTCTATTCTATTCTATTCTACTCTACTCTACTCTACTCTACTCTACTCTACTCTACTCTACTCTACTCTACTCTACTTGTTATTTATTTTCTATTATCCTATCTGGGTGTACGTATATATAAGGATAAAATACATTAATGAATGTTTGAAGGTTTTAAACAGATGAAACACATGAAAAAAGTTATGCAATTATATTGTTATTATTATTGTAATCCTACCCAGATACTTATTCATAAGTAAGACCTATTTAATTTAATTTAATTTAATATGTCTGCTTATTGGTAAATGTGCATCAATTCACACAGAGACACGTACAGTATGTGTTGTTCTAAGCAGAGCGAATCTGGATCTGGTGTTTTTCCATGTAATTTGATTTTGTATGGTTCAGGAACATGAAATGGGAAGAAGGAATTTCAATACTTTTTGCTTATAAAAAGAAGCATACTACTGATAAACAACAAGATGACTTGAAGTGAACTTTTGCCCCTGAAGGAACTTCCTTGTCATGATACATTGCGGTGACAGCTTTTATTTTTAGTATGTAGAGATCTTATAATAGGAAGGGAAAATATTTGCATCTGGCATTTTCTTTCCATGAAGCCGTAATATCTCCTTTGAGATTTCAAACAGTTTAATTTAACTAAGAAGCAGAACCTTCATTATGATAAATGTTTTAATTAATTTTTATCAGGACAAAACTAGAGCAATAAATATGTAGGCTTTGTGGACAGTATTTTTTTTCCAGCAAAAAATAAAATAAAATAAAATAATCTGCTTTCTGGAAAACTTGATTCTTTCCCCCAGTCTTGAATTAGAGCAAGGCTGGACAACTATGACCCCTTTACTACCTGTGGATTTCAACACCCCCCCCCCCCCCAAATTCCTGGCTGGCTCAGGAATTCTGGGGGTTGAAGTCCACAGTTCATTAAGGGGCCATATTTGCCCACCCCGGGTTAGAATATATGGAGGGTCCAGTGTGTTTCATTTAGGACTTTTCCCCACTTGTCAGATTTTGTTAATGCATGTTGTAAATTGAAACCAAAATGGAAATATGGCTGACTACACCAAATCATAGGAGTTAAAAAAATCCTTCAATTTTCTTACAATGTGGAGTCCTTGGTGCATTTTGAGTTATACTTTTACAATGCAAGTACAAACATTTGGGAATTCTTTTTTTTGGGGTTATATTGATCTCATTCTTAAATTATAAAGAGTATATTTTATATTTTTTTAAAACATTGTTTTTTTCCAAAAACATTGTTTTTTTTTCAAGATTGGATATTTTAATATTATTTGATAGTTCAGTTATACAACAGAGATGGTAATCTTCATGCTGTTTTAGTTTCATCTGCAGTTGAATTGTTGCTTTCATTTTAAGTGCAGCCAGTATCAGTTAAGATACTGTTTTGGCAGACTGTGTCAGTACATGTAAGTGTTATTTAACTTTAAACATCTCCTATATAATATCCATGAGACTAAATTATATGGTAGTCATTTAATTTCAATGACTGTTATAGCAAACAAGTCCCCAATGCATTATGGCCAACCTGTGGTAGGGCACTTTTAATTTAAATGCTCTTGGGCAGAGAGCATATCATAATATTCCTGATGTTATATTTGATGAAAAAAGCAGCAGTTAAAATTTTTCCTTACCTCTTACCATTTTTGAAAAGAGGCATATGTAATAATTGTATATTCATCTTCTCAGATATTCATCTTCTCTGTTCTATTTTAAACATACACGAATACAAGCCTTCTGTCAACATGTATGCAGCGCTGGTGGATTGCTTCTGGAAATCATGACATTTAAGAAAAATAGATATAATTCTAACTTTATATCTATTTCCTCTTTGTTTACAGAACAGTGGAGTAGATGACAATGACTGTGTGGAAGAAATTTTACGGGTAGGACTAAAATGAATTCTTTAGTTATTTCATAATTTAGGATGTGTCTTTTTTTTTATGCTAGTTAGAAAAAATGTTTTAGTTTAGTTAAATAAATCTAAATTGCACTTTAATCTAATTCTGCCTAATTTACTGTTTGAAAATTAACATGTGAAGCGTTCTCAGTATTGTGTGATTAAGTTCTCCAGTCAGGTGTTTCATACACAGATATATATCTTTGCCTAAGCTGATGAGTGAAATTACTGAAACTGTTGTACAAAAATAGTATCAGATTTCCAAAGGAATATAAAGCATAACAACTTTATGCCCTTTATAAAAATTGGAAATTGACATACAAACAATATGAAATGAATGAAAGAAATGAAAAACTATGCGAAATTAAGACATTTGCCCATTTCTAATGCCTGTTCAATTAGTTTAATTAGTTACATTTAATCATTAATTTTCATTCATTAAAGTCATTTCACTTACATAATTTACAAATAAAGAAGTGATCATTTGAACTACCAAAATTTCTCCATACTAATTTATTTCTTATTAATTAGAGAGATAATAGATCTTGTTATTACATACCTCCAAACTTATCCAAAATGGCAGACTCTTGAATGGAGCAGATTTTCTGTTCTTTAAATAAAGTTATTGCATAACTTCCTGTCTGGTGGGTCATTTACACCTTCATTAGCAATATTAGCATGATAGTGGGTGTGGACTAAGCGGGAGGTTTTGTGTTCCTAAAAAAAGGTGTTTGACTTAAATAGCAATAGAACATCAACTAATATACCACTCCACAGTGTTTTACCCCTGTTTTATAGCATGAAGAATTTGGGAAAATCTGCTATTTTCAAATTACATTAAAATTAAAATTAAAATGAATACATCTCCCTCTCAAGATGATATGTACGGCTAGTTGAACCACAACATGGACAACGTTATGTACTTAAATAGAGAGTTTTCAATAAAATTAGTGCAGTTTATCTTTGCATTCATCTACAGCTTATCCCTAAACTGAAAATGGACTACTTATATAATGCACAATTTATGTATATACACAAACAGTCTGTGAAAAAGAAAACCACAGATAAAAACACTATATATTTTTAAAAGTCACATAAGCTCAGAAATGGAATGATAAAAAAATGTAGCAAAAGGAAAAACTTATAAAAATAGAACTTGACAGATTGTTTCTTCATTAATGATAAATTAATTCCAACTACCAAAAACCTTTATCAGTGTAAAAAAAAAGTTCAATTCACACAATTCAAAGGGAGCAATACAATTTTTCTTCCTTTATTTTATTCTATTTTACTCCCCAAAATTCCAATTGAATAAATATTCAAATATTCTGGATATGTCACTTTTATTTCAGAAAATTATAATCTTATAAACTATAAATAAATCCATCACAAGACTGAGAAAATTACATATATTCCACCCAAGGGAAGATGTAGATGAACTGAAGTTTTTTGCTAGTGTCTGAAATGATTGATAAGTTCAAATAAGAGTTCTCTGACTTTTCAAAAGAAATACCAAGGAGGTTTAGTGCTGACTTCTAGAACAAGTAAATAATATTTTAAAAACATAATCAATTATATCTCAACTCAAAAGTAAGTACATCTAAACCTAACAATGTTACAATGAAAATGAATTCTGATATGGAGCAATGCATGTAAAATTCTTAGCTGCTTATGGGAAAGAAATAGAAAACTAACACTGGCAACTTTGTATAAAGAGAACCAATATAAAATGTTTTACAGGTGGCATCTTCCTCCAACTAGATTGGCCAAAATTAGTAAAAGTATATCACATTGTTGAAAATGTAACATAGAGATAGGGACCTATTATCATATGTGGTGGAAAGGTATAAAAGCAAAAAAATACTAGTGGAAAATAAAGGTTTGGATAGAAGAGATGGTTAACCAGAAAGTAGAGTTCATACCAGAAACACTCTTACTAGGAATTATTAATGAGAAATACGGTAAGGGAACAATATATTTAATGATACATATAATAATAGCTGCGAGTAGTGTATGTCTAAAACTGGAAGAATGAAGATACCCCTACAGAAAGTGAAATAATAAGGAAAATATTAGTCTGTGCAGAGATGGACAGACTAATTTTAGAAATCAAAGATAAGGGTGAGACAGAGTATTATGAAGTCTGGAGTAAAATGTATCAATGACTAGAGTCAAGGAAAAAGAAAGAAAGGGTTGACGCTTTATAGGAATGAAAGTTAAAGTTTTTAAACCAAAGAGAATGGAATATAATGGACAAATACGAGATGATACGAATGCATGAGTATAAAAGATGGTTGGAAATATATATACCAAAGCCCGGAATGTCACATCACAGCCACCCGCTCAGGATATCACATCACAGAACTCAGGAGGTTACACTACAAAACCTCAGGATGTTGCAATACAGCCAACGACCCAGGAGATTAGAAGCACAAGACCCAGGATGTCAAAACAATAGAACTCAGAAGGTCATCACACAGCCCATTACCCAGCTTATTACAACACAGGAGGCTGATAGACACACAGACAATACCTCAGCCACACATGTTCTTACGAAAAAGCCAGCCAATCTGCAAACATCAACTCCATCAACCAATCAAGAAATGACAACACAGCCAACCTCCCCACCAGTATATATAGGGAGACAGCAGCTCCAATCACACTTTGCTCGCACAAGCACGAAGCCGAAAGCACCAGCCTGAAGATGGTGAATATCGCCAAGATACTCTCAATCTTACACAGGAAAAGACCCGAACATGCCAAGACCTGCATACATGTATCCGTGAAAATCTACGAAAATATGTATGTATGTATGTATGTATGTATGTATGTATGTATGTATGTATGTATGTATGTATGTATGTATGTATGTATGTTATTCAGCTTTGTTCGGGTATTTTCCCATGTCATTATAGTTGTGCTTTTAAAGTTGTAGCAACGTTTCGGCAGAATCTCATCTGCCATCATCAGGCTTCTGTATTGCGTTCGTCTGTGAGTCAGACTTTCACAGCCGTTTCAGTTTTAAATTTGGGGCTAGCCTACTGCTGTGCCAGAATGGTTTTTTCTTCATCCTGATTGGTTGGGAGTCTTGGTCTGTGTTTATTGGTCTTGGAGTTTGCTGTGTTCTGCTTGATTGGTGTTTCTAATATCTTCTGTCTGTTTTGTGGCTTTTTTTGTCTTGATTGGCTGGCAACATTGTGTTTCCTGTATTGGAGGCTTTTAGTGCGGCTTGCCTCCGAGTAAACGGACGGCTATCATTTATTAGGAAGCTGGGTTTCATCTGGGTGCCTGGTTGGGGTGTGTTTGAGCTGGAGGTATCAGTGGGGATCTGTTTGTGCCCAAGTGTTTGCCTGGCTTGTGGTGTGGAGATTTTTTTGTTTGTGAGTGCAGGTTTCCAAATAATTGACAGTCTGGTGGAATCATCTCTTCTATTCATGCTTTCAGATCTTTTTTCAACCTCTATGGCTTCTCTGATAATTCTGTGGCTGGGGTTTTCTATAGTGGCTAGGGTTTTGGTGCCATTGAAGTCGATGCTATGACCTGTTGCTTTCATGTGTTGGACTAGTGAGGAAATGTGTTCCAGCTTTTTTACTGCATTTTTGTGTTCATCCAGGCGGGTACTTATTCTTCTATTGGTCTGTCCAATGTATGTGGCGGGCATGATGCACAGGGACTTCATGCCGTGTTTCTCACAAAATAAGGCCGGGCCTTTTTTTGGATATTTTAAAAAACGGCTAGGCCGTCTTTTCAGGGTGACAATTCCCCCCCTTGCATCCTCGGGTGGGCGGGCAGCGACAGCTTGGATGTTGACCTTGGCGTTGGTGGGGCACTTTGTATCGGGAGACCTTCTGCCACCATTGCTTTCCCTTCTCCCTTGCTGCAGCGGTATTAGAAACAGCGGTGGCATTGGCGCAGCCATGTGTGGCCAGCCAGGGCTCCTCCCTGCAACCAGAGCCCAGCGGAGACACTCGGCTTCAGACGCTCCTGTCGCCGCCTTCCCTTTGCCTTCAAAGGTAAAGCCAATTATTTTAAAAATGACGCCCTACTACAAGAAATCCTCCCCTGCCCGAGAGGGCAGCCCAATTCCACGTGGGGAGGCGAATCTCCTGGGGCCGCAGCACAGGATCGGCCCACCTCGGGAGAAGCACCCAGCCGCCATCCCTGCCTAGTTCCGGGCAAAGCGCGAAGAGCGTCGCCTGGGGCGCGCAGCATAGCTGACAGGCGGGCCCTCCTTCCTGGCAGCAGAGCTCTCACCAAGGCAGCGAGCGCCTCCCCGCCGGACCATCTGCTCATCCCGCCAGGGCTGCGCCAGAGCCGTGCAGGCTGGGCAGAGCCAGGAAAGCGAGCCGCGGATGCGCACCCGCCTGCCAAGCAAAAGAGCCGGGCTGACCTGAGCTTGGCTTCCTTCCCAAGTCCCTCCAGCGTGAACCCGAAGGGGCCACCAGGAAAGGCTGCCCAAGGCAGTGATAGCGTCCACCCGTCCACGGACAGGGAGGCGAGGTGATGGCAGCGCTGCTACCCTGGCTGGTGGAGAGAGCCCGAAGCCACCCATCCGTTCCACCCCTCGCCCAGCCCATCCCCATCCCCACGCATCTCCAAATGCGCCAGCAGCTCCAAACCCTGCAGCGGAACGGGCATCAGGTAGAGGCGCTGACTCGGCGGGGCTCAGCTCAGAGGAGGATGCGGCGCAGGCCGTTGCCTTGCCTCCCTGTCCACAGATGGGTGGACGCTATCACTGCCTCGGGCGGCCTCTCCTGGTGGCCCCTTCGGGGGGAAGGAAGCCAAGCTCAGGTCAGCCCGGCTCTTTTGCTTGGCAGGCGGGCGTGCACCTGCGGCTTGCACGGCTCTGGCGCGGCCCTGGTGGGATGAACGGAGGGTCCAGCGGGGAGATGCTCGCTTCCTTGGCGAGAGCTCCGCCGCCGGGCAGGAGGGCCTACCTGTCAGCTGTGCTGGGTGCCCCAGGCGAAGCTCTTTGCACTCTGCCCGGCGCCAGGCAGGGATGGTGGCTGGGTGCTTCTCCCGGGGTGGGCCGATCCTGCGCTGCGGCCCAGGGAGATTTGCCTCCCCACATGGGGTTGGGCTGCCCTCTCGGGCAGGGGAAGCTTTGTCGTACCGGTAGTAGGGTGTCGTTTTTAAAAGAATTGGCTTTGCCTTTGAAGGCGAAGGGAAGGCGGCGACAGGAGTGCCTGAAGCTGAGTGTCTCCGCCGGGCTCCGGTTGCAGGGAGGAGCCCTGGCTGGCTGCGCATGGCTGTGCCAAATGCCTTATTGCTCTAAACGCCGCGGCAGCAAGGGAGAAGGGAAAGCAACGGTGGAGGAAGGTCTCCTGATACAAAGTGCCCCACCAACGCCAAAGTCAACGCAGGCAGCACCATATCCGGGTATGCAACAAAACTACTTCCTAACGGCAAGCCCCCCGCCATTCCCACCCATTTTGCATGTTTAATATAGGCCTTAATTTGGGGAGGGGCTTAATTTGATTTTATGACGATAAAACATGCTGGGCCTTCGTATTGGTGGAGGCCGTATTGTTGGAGAAACACGGTATATGCCTTGGTTTTCCAGCTCAATTTTATCTTTGGGGTTTTTTAGGATGGCTGCTATTTTTCTGTCTGTTTGAAGGCAGCCTTGATATGATGCCTGTGTAGTATCTTACTGATTTTTCTGTAGTACCTCTTATATAGGGCTCGACATAATTGTATATAAATGTAGACAAATGTAAATAGAAATAATATGCAGCTAGCACTATACTAATAACATAAGGGAAAAAGGAAATTAATTGTTATGTGTATATCTATAGTTATACTATAGCTGGTATGGCCAAAATGATGGCCAAGAAAGTCGCACTGTGTTCAATTGTTTTTAATGTTTATTCAATAAAATTTATATAAATAAAAAAATTCTTAGCTGCTTTATTGTTCTTTTAGTTAAATCAGTATTTTCAAAATAGATTACAATACAGATCTTTTGTAACTTTGTGCATGAATAACTTGACAACCCTTGATCTTATCTTTCATAGTAAACATAGGATTAGACATATGCTGTATGTTGAGTAGTACTTTAATTTTCTAAGATGTTATTGGTTGATACAATGTTGAGCACTTAAGAAAAATTTAGGCACCTAATATCTACCGTTCATTCCCTGATTACATTTTTGGAGGTCTGGGCTTTCATTTTGATATTTAATGAATAAAATGTCTATGCTGCAGGAAATGAAGTAATTAATTGTGAAAAGACATAATTAGCAGTGACTAAGTAAGAGAATTGAAATATAGAATCATCCAGGAATGTACTAATAATAACATGATTTTGTCACTTGCTAAAATACTGTATTAAAATAGGCAGATATTTATCTATATTTTTAAAAGAAGGAAAATCAGTATACACTGTAAGTAAAGATTCTTTTTTAACTAACTAAAATATGAAATTATATAGAAAGTAAATTTAGATATAAACCTGAAAGTAAAATGATTATTATTATTATTCCTGTTAAAAAGAGCTTAAATGTATGCATGGACTGGGATTTGTGTTAAGCAATTAGTCTATATCACACTTCACTTGCCTTTATGCATTTACATATTGTTATATTTTTCATTACATAACAATGTCTCTCACCTTTTATTTGTCTTTGTGTAACTAGCTGTCTAGGTTATCTCATTATTCTGTCTAACAAATAAGCTACTGGCAATCTAAAACAATTGTTTTAAGAAGTAGTAGCACTAAAATGTTCCTATTTCATGTTATTTCTACTATCATATACAGATTTGTTGTTAATTTGTTAGGCTTCTCAGATAAACTAGATAGAAAACACATCTAAATGAGTTAAATCTATTTTATTTTAAACCTACATTAACAGAATCTTGCAAGCATGAAAAAGCAAAACGTTGCCACTTTTAACTGCTTGTTCCATTCAAAAATCCTTTCTAAGTTTCTTTTTCTGACATTTAAACCACTGGGGGCTGCTGCTTCTCTTTTCTAATTGTTTCCTGGACAGTACCCCTTCCCTCCTTTCCCCAAGATCATTCCCATAATCCATTACAAATCACAACATGAATAAAGAGAACTTCCTTTCATGATTTTTGGAAATATTTTATTTTTCTTCACTGATGAAGAAATGGCTAATACAGTGATCTTCCTTTAACAACTATTGTTAATGTTTGGCCCTGGTCTTCTCCTACACAGGTAGGTTCTAGTACTTTTGCTTGACTCACAGTTATGACATCACAGCATCCCACAGTCATGTGGTTATCATTTGCGATATTCTTTGTGGGCTTCGTATAAGCAAAAACAAAAAGGAAATCAGCAGAAGTTTGCAAATGGCAACTGTAGACATCCTTACTTAATGTCCCATGATGATTTGCTTAATGATGACAGCTGAAAGTGCCAGAATTTCTGTCATGTGATGTCACACTTTCCAGTCCCAGTTGTCATCATTAACTGAGGACTACATACAGTATAATGCTTTTGTTATCTATTATCCTAATATTTTTTCATTGTCATAAAACATTTTATAATGGGATATGTGATACTATGTTACTTGCCATACTTAGCCAACTAAAGTTTGTCTAGCAAATTATTTAACAAGTCAGTACCATATTAGTAACAATATTAGTGCTTTTTTGCATGTATGTGTATGTATGTATGTATGTATGTATGTATGTATGTTTCACCAAGAAGAGTTCTCCACTTTCTACTCGCTAGAATACCTTATGCCACCAGACTTGAAATTCTAGAACTAGAAAACCTTTGAATTACGCCATCTTCGGTCTGATTTAAGCATGGTATATAAAATCATACATTGCAATGTCCTACCTGTCAATGAATACTTCAGCTTTCAACTCATACCAACACACAAGAGCACACATAGATACAAACTCAAAGTTAACCGCACCAAACTTGATTGCAGGAAATACGACTTCAGCAATAGAGTGGTCAATGTCTGAATACTCTACCCGACTCCGTAGTTTCTTCCCAAACCCCAAAACTTTAACCTTAGACTGTCTACTATTGACCTCACCCCCTTTCCTAAGAGGTCTGTAGGGGGCGTGCATAAGCGCACCAACGTGCCTACCGTCCCTGTCCTATTGTTTCTTCTTATTTCTTTTATTTTTCTTATATGTACCTATTTCATGTATTCAGTCACAACTATGTATACACTTATACTTATTATCTTGTAAACAATTGGCAAATCAAATAAATAAATAAAAATAAATAAAAGGGTATGTATGTATGTATGTATGTATGTATGTAATGTAATGTTCTTGAAAAGAACAGTGTTCCTGACCTGGGTTAAAGAAGTCAGTTCACTTTTTTGTTGGTCACCGTAGCCACCTTGGCTTTGGTCCGGGACCACCAAACTCATAATTTTAGATCCCAGGGACCACTAACCGGTTCTGTGGGTATGGCCTAATTTGTGGGTGTGGCTTGGTGGTCATGTGCTAGGCATGGCTTGTATGTAAATATTATAAATATTTATATAAATATTGGGTTTTTTTTATAAAAAAGAGCAATTTTTACCCAAAATCAGGCAAAGCAGGCAGGCAGATTGAGTTGCTCACAGAACCACAGATTCATTCAGAGATCTATCTCTCTGCCATTGGCTAGCTCAGTCTGTCACATAAAATTTGCTTGCAAGCAAACTCACAAAATTAACTCACAACACACCATGCATGTAAATATTGATTTTTTTATTTAAAAAAAGACCAACTTTTACCCAAAAGCAGGCAAAGCAGGCAGATTGAGTTGCTCACAGAATCATTCAGTGATCTATCTATCTGCCATCAGCTAGCTCAGTCAATTTGCTTGCCATGAGCCTGCCCTGAATTTGCTTGCAAGCAAACCTTCAGTCCTAAGGGAGGTTCGGCTGTACTGAGCCGAAGATCTAAAGACTAGCTAGAAAGCAAGAAATCCAGCCTTCCCTGCTTCCTAGCTAATCTAAATCTCCCGGCACAGCAGAACAGATGATGGTCGGAAAAAGGAAAAATAGCAATTTAGCAGGCAAGTTTACCCAGTAAGGAGTGAGTGGGTGGGGAGGGTTCCCATGGGCCATGTGGGTGGCACAGCCTTCTGTTTCTGCGCAGCCTGGATTAATTGCTTTGTGGTAGTACTCTGGGGGTGAGATTTATCTGCGGCTCACCAAAATTTTCTCACGACCCACCAGTGGGCCATGGCCCACCAGTTGGCAACTGCCGTTCTAGATCACGACTGTGAAACTTGTGGTGTCACATTGCCGTCATGTGACATTTTGTGACATTTAACCATTCATGGAGCTAAGATGGGCATGGCCTATGCGTGACACATTTGGCCTGCAGGCTGCCAGTTTGACACTTCTGCTCTAGATAAAAATCAGTCATTTTATTAGAACTTGCATTCAGGTATATACAAAACTGAAGTCTTAACTGTATAGAAACTGATTATGATGTATTTATTTATTGAACAATAAAGAAATGGATTAATACTGAGCTTTCCAAAGATATTTTAGTAAAACAAGAATTTGCAGGTAGTATTTTTAAAAATACTTTTAGAAAAGTCTCTAGATAAGATAGCCAAATTGTAGTAGTTAATAAGATTTTACTCTTTAATATTGAGCTGATTCAGTAAGCCAAAATATAGTTTTTTAAAATTTTATGTTGGTGTGATATATTAATCCAGCAATTATTTGTAAATCATGTTTTATTCACTTGGAAGCTTGATTCTTTATAAAATTGGAAAAGTGTTTGGCACTTCATTTCTTGCTGCTGCTGTTGTTATTTCTACAAATTCTTATTTAATGATTAAATAAGATCAGAGTTTTACTCCATTAGCTAAAACAAAAACAAAACACATAATTGTTTAACAATCTCTATTATAGAAAATGGAAATTTAAGCAGTCTCCATGGAATTTTGTTCCGGAGGAATGCATTATAAATGCCTTGTAAGGTGCTCTTTTAATATGTGGAAAAAATTACCACCATTGTACATCTTTTTATATCTTGTTGCTTAGCAACATATCATGGAGTGGGTATTACAAGGTGTCTGCTTTCTTATTAGAAATGTGTATGTTGCTCTTTAATCCTATTAAATTAGCACTGTTGTTTATATTTTTCTGGCTCTTTTTGTATTTATTGATTGAGGTTTCAGCTACTAAATTTAGAAGAGATCTTTCAGATTTTTATGGATTTGATCTTGCATTTGTTATTTAGCCTGTGTGTTTTTAAGTTAGTTCCTTATTTGCAAGTTAATCACTCTTGTTTTTACACAGGGATTTAAATAGTTATGTCCGGGGTGGGATTCAAATTTTTTAACAACTGGTTCTGTGGGCGTGGCTTAGTTGGTGGGCATGGCTTGGTGGTCATGTGACTGGCTGAGCATGGCCAACTCAACATCAGTCACATCGAGGCACGCTTCTCCTTGCCTGGCCTCTCGTGACTGTGGGGATGCTGCAACAGTCATAAGTGTGAAAAAGGGTCATAAGTCACTTTTTTCAGTGTCATTGTAACTTTGAATGGTCACTCCACTCAAGTAAAGTACCAGCAAAGGAGGGGAAAAAAACTCCAGAGAAGTTCCTGAGACAGGAAGTCTAGTCCTGCCAAGAATGTAATAAGGGTTAATGGAGAGGCAGTTTCTGTAAGCAACACCAGAATGTTTCCTTCCTGCCTTCCTTACAGGATTAGGCCAGTAATTTCTTCTAACAACCAGTTCTCTGAACTGCTTACAATGTTAACAACTAGTTCTAGCGAATAGGTGCGAACCTGTAGAATCCCATCCCGGTTATGTCCACAATCATAAAGATAATTGGAACAATTATTTATTTATTTTATCTCATGATATAATATGTCAAAGCTCCTCCTACCTTTGGTCCCAGGGAGTTTAAGTAGAAGAAATTATCCATTCATTTTATTTTGTGAACACTTGAAGAAGCATTAAAAGTTGCATTGTGCCTCCATGGATCAGAAATTATAGAAAAATAATGGGGGGGAGATAAAAATAGCTGTATGCAATAGAAAAAGAGAATCTTCAAAAAGCTGAATAACCTTGATAATCTTGGATAAACTTAAAAGAGTCACTAAGCAGAGAGGAAATCTGAATGCATAAACCTATTTTGCAGTGTACAGATTTTTGGGGGAAGGATAGGTGCAATAGCAAAACAAACCAAAACAAAAACATCCTAGTATTTCTAACATTGTAGATCAGGGGTGTCAAACTCAAGGCCAGTGGGCCGTACATGGAGAACTGCTGGAGGCCATCTTAGATGTTTAGATCTGGCCCGTGGGGCCACCCTGAAAACAGTGAAGGACCAGCCTTTGTGGCTCTGCCAGCGAAAACGGACTCAGGAGGCTTGTGCCCTGCCCTCCCATGCTCTATTTTCAGCTGCAATGGCCTCCTGCAGCCCTCCACCTGCGGCCCCTCAGATCCATTTTCACTGGCAGACAGCTCCATGCCCACTGCCCCCCCTCCACCCCCACCCAGGTGTGTCCAGATTGACACACCATCCTGCTCTTTCTTTTTAAAAAATTGGTTTTGGAATTTTTTTAAAAAAATTTCCCCTTCATGGGCCCTCTTTGAGCTCCTGTTCTGACCAAGGCTTCCTGAGACAACAACAAACGCATGTTAAATCCCAAACCCTTTTATTTTAGTTCAACAGCTGTGAATTATCGTCATTCGCAGCCCGTAATGAGACTCAACCAGTTATAAATAGTCCCATGGAAATTTTCCAAAGTTCTTCAGGAGAAGTATGATAAGAACTCACCTTTATCTTTCTTGAAGTGCTGCCAACAACTAAAGTACCAATTAGTCTTTCAAAATCAAATGTAGCACAAATTCACCATAGAGCTTTCAGGTTCCAAACCAACCAGAGCGAACAACGTTGCTTCCTGTCCTTTGAACTTCCTTTATATCTTATGGGAGGGGCAATCACCTCCAAGTCTTACTCCTGAGTCACCCCTTTTGTCTTAACTGCTCTTGCCTTCTGGCAGCTCTGCACACAGGCACACTGGGAACAGGCTCCCCTTGTTCCTCTACCTCGCTGCTGTCAGATTTTGGAGGCTCCAGAGTCAGCACATAACTCCCAGATGGCCCTGGCCCCATCTCTGTATTGGATGCAAGACAAACATCCGAGTCCTCCCCAGACTCCCGGACTTGCCCATGTTCTTCCCCACTGTCCGAATCTGCTGCCGCCTTCGCAGGCTGCCGTCGGACCACAACAGCTCTATGGGCCCTGGAACAATGTACTGGCTGAACCCCCTCTCCTCAGGCCTGCTTACAAGGTCCCTTCCAATTTTGTTAATCTGTGGTAAATGTGCTTCCCTAAAAGACATCTATAATCACTTTTGAAAGACTGAACATGTAAGTCACAGCATGTTTAATACAACTACCATGTTTTTCATAAAATAAGGCCGGGTCTTACATTTTTTTGAGCCCCGAAAAAATGGCTAGGCCGTCTTTTGGGGGGTGACTTAATTCCCCCCCTTGCATCCTCATCTAGAGCGCCCCACGGGCAGCCTCACTACCAGCAGCTCCTAATGGGTGATCATGGCAGAGCACAGAGAGCTCCCTACTCCCGCCAAATACCTTTGCTGCAGACCTGAGACCTTCGGCTCCCGCCGCTGTTGCTTTCCCTTCTGCCCATGCTGCCACCGCGTTTGGAGCTGCCGCTTCTGCGTTTGGAGCTGCCGCTGCGTTTGGAGCGCTGCCACCATTTGGAGCAGTGGCGGTGCTCCAAACATGGAAACGGCAGCTCCAAATGCAGTGGTGGTGCTCCAAACGCAGTAGCAGCTCCAAATGCGGAAGCGGCAGCTCCAAACGGCGGTGCTGCAAATGTAGAAGTGGCAGCTCCAAACGTGGCGGCGGTATGGGCAGAAGGGAAATCAACAGCGGCAAGCACTGAAGGTCTCGGGTCTGCAGCAAACGTGCTTGGCAGGAGTAGGGAGCCCTCCATGCTCTGCCATGATCACCCATTAGGAGCAGCTGGTGGCAAGGCATGGCTACCCATGGGGCACTCCTAATGGCAAGTCCCCCCGCCCTTCCCCCCATTTTGTATGTTTTAAAATAGGCCTAAATTTGGGGGGAGGGGCTTAATTTTGTTTTATGCCTAGAAAACATGCTGGGTCTTCCTATTGGGGGAGGCCATATTGTTGGAGAAACACAGTAATATTAAGAATTTAATATTTATCTTTTTCAAATTATTTCAATTTAAGTCAGGGGTGGGATTCAACTGGTGTTACTACCAGTTCAGTGACTACGTTTTGCTGCACGTGTGTGTAAAACAACCTTAGGCTGTGCTGCCCAGAGAGCTGAAAAGCGCTGGGTGCAGGTGCACAGCATTTGAAAAGCCTCTTTTTCCCTGCTTTTTCAACCTCAGCTTTGCCACGCAAAGCAGCTGAGGTTGAAAAAGTCAGAAATAAAGGACATGTAAGAGCCCAGACAGGTGGGTGGGCCAAACAGCAGCAAACACAGAACCGGTTTGATGTCTCCTGCTATTCAGAGCTACCAGCTCTATAGAACCAGGCAGAACCGGTAGCATCCCACCCCTGATTTTAGTCCATATTCCTAGGAAACATTCTACAGAAACCTTAGTGCTATTACAGCTGTGGTTCTAAAAGGAAAACAGAGAGATGAAATTATTATCATTTGAATATATTTTCCTGCCTAAATATGTTAATAACTGCTTTCTAGAAAATTCAGTCAAGTCTCTTCTTGAAAGCTTCCAGTGATGAAGCTCCCACAACTTCCAAAGGCAAGCTGTTCCATTGGTTGATTGTTCTCACTGTTAGAACATTTTTCCTTATTTCTAGGTTGAATCTCTTCTTGATCAGTTTCCATCCATTATTCCTTGTCTGACCTTCGGATGCTTTGGAAAATAGCTTGACCCACTACTCTCTGTGGTAGCCCCTCAAATATTGGAATACTGCTATCATGTCTCCCCTGGTCCTTCTTTTCACTAGACTAGCCATGTCAAGTACTTGCAACGTTCATTGTATGTTATAGCCTCCAGTCCCCTAACCATCTTGGTTGCTCTTATCTGCACTTTTTCTAGAGTCTCAACATCTTTTTTATAATGTGGTGAGTGGTAACTTAAATTGGATGCAGTATTCTAGGTGTGGTCTTAATAAGGCTTTATAGAGTAATATTAGTACTTCTCCTGAACTTGATTGCATTCCTCTGTTAATGCGATTTAGGATTGCATTAGCTTTTTTGACTGCTGCCTCACGCTGTTGGCTTATATTTAATTGGTTGTCCACTAAGACTCCAAGATCCCTCTCAAAGATATTGCTATTAAGCCTGGTTTCACTCAGTCTATGTGTGTAGTTTTGGTTTTTCTTGCCTAAGGGTAAGACTTTACTTTTCTATACATTGAATTTAGATAGGACCCAGTGTTCAAGTCTGTCAAGATCCATTTGGATCTTGAGCCTATCATCTAGGATGTTGGCTACTCCTGCCAACTTAGTGTAATCCACAAATTTGATAAGTTCTCTTTCTATTACTTCATCTAAGTTGTTTATGAAGATGTTGAAGAGTACTGGGGCTAAGATGGAACCTTGTGGTACCCCACTGCTTACTTCCCTCCATGTAGACTTAGACCCATTAAGGACTAATCGCTGAATTCAGTTTGTCAGCCTGTTACAAATCCATCTGGTGGTGATGTTGTCTATTTCACTTTTTTCTAGCTTACTAAGAAGTAGGTTGTGGTCTACTTCATTGAATGTCTTTCTGAAATCTAAATATATTATGTCCACAGTATTTCTATGGTCCACAAATTAAGTCACTGTGTTGAAGAATGAAATAAGATTGGTTTGGCATGATCTATTTTTAACAAACACATGTTGACTTCTAATTATTATTTTACTCATTTCTAGATTTTGGCAGATCTGCTTTTTAATTATCTTTTCCAGTATCTTCTTGGGTATTGATGTTAGGCTGATTGGTCTGTAGTTTCCTGGGTCTGTTTTTTTTCCCTTTTTTGAAGATGGGAACCACATCAACTATTTTTCAGTCCTCTGGTAGTTCTCTGGTGCTCCAGGATATATACATGTCGTAGAACAACCTGTTTCTGGCATAAAACAGAAAAAAAATGAACATAAGGTCTACAGTTTTGATGATTAAATAGGATATAGTGTCCCAATATGATTTTAGAGAAAGAGGTAAACCTTATAATTGTGCCATTAAGTTTCCTAACAGAAAGATAGTATGCACATAATTTCTGCAATACAGTCTGTTACATTTTGCAAAACCCAAAAAAGAATATGTGAATGAAAGTGTTTTTCTATACATTAACATCTCAGGATGACTTGTCATCTTGCATAATTGATATCAAGTCACTGGAAGTAGAAAAATTCATGAAGCCACTTTTGATTGTGAACTTTAATTTTGGTTTTCTTTTTCTTTCTGCATCATTGACATTCCTCTCTCTGTATATATTTTTCCTTTTCTCATGCTGACAAAATTGATCAAAGGACTTTATTGTAATAGCAGGAGAAAATAATTTTAGGTTTTTCATGTTAGTGTTGGAATTCTCTACAGATGCTTCAATAAACTATTCAGTTGACCTCTTAATACATCAAAAATGTTCTGTTTTCCTTGTAAGTACTTTAAATCCCTGGAAAAATTAAACCTCTTTCTAAAGACTGTAACATCTCTATGAAGTTTAAATGTTGCTGTATCAAAGCTATCATAACATAAAGCTAAAAGCAAAGAATAAGGGATAAATCTGAACTGTTTACTTTAAAAGTCTACCATAGCTTTTTATCTACTTTAATTAGTAAAGAACATCTATAACCAGATGTGATATGTTTGAAATGTATGATTTCAGTATTGGCAGTTCTATTATTTTGTAAAATTATGCTAATTGGGTTAATTTCATATTGTTATTTTGAATGTTACTAATCCTCAAAAATCTTCATGTCATTGATGGATAATATTTTTATGGGAATGAAATGGAGGCTCTTTTGATGATACATAGTCCACATCTGCATAATGATATGGATGTGCTAGTCCATATCATTATACATTGGCATTGTATGGTGGCATCATAGCATCCATGGGAATCAGCTCAGCTGATGCTCTGATTTTCTTTTAGATAGAATACCATTCCCAATGTTAATCATATTTGAAATAATCCCTGATTGTAACAGTCTTTCCACACAGGAAATTTCCCAAACAGTCCAGGCTATACATCTGTATTTCTTTTACAAACATTTTGCAAGGGATTGGATGTGTGAGGATGCATTGACATAACGGTGTGGGGAGGAGCTGCAAAAGTACATGTGCTGCAGGCACAACATATCTGTTAGCTTAGTGGGGAAGGGAAATCGAATGAGAAATAGAACTGAGCTTGAATTCTAGTCTAGAAAAATGTGATGGTTCTATCTACGTTTTAAAGAGAGTAACAATGCGTTCAGATGGAAAAGAGAAGATCTGAGTCCTCACTAAAACCAGTTTGAAAAGACTGGAATAGACAAACACATGTTAGCTGGGTTTCTGAAAATGATTAAGCTTATGTAATATTAAAGGAGTCCCGGGAGCTTTATAGCTCAGTAGAAAGGCATGGGTGTGAGCTAAGAAATCCCTGATTATCATTTCCTGAAGAAAGAAGTGGAAGGAAACCAATTATGGAGCACTGCCTAAACGACAATCACAGTGATTGGTTTGGAAGCCCTACTCAAGTAATTATGTGACTTGTTATATTCGAGGATACAGATAGTTCTCGACTTATGATCACCATTGAGCCTGGAATTTAGATTGTCATTGCAGTTGTTAATATAGTAATGTACTAGTTTTCACAGCTGCTTTTCCTTTCTGTTACTGGTGGTGGGAGATAAGAGTTCAATCTTCTCAGCAGAAGGACATTGTATGGTAGTTGTTTGTTGACACAGGTTTAGATGACATCAGTCTGCTGTTGCTACTCAACTTTGCATCTCAACACAAATCAACAGGTGATGCCATCAAAGTATTTTTGAGGTGCTTGTAGGCTTTTATGTTTGGATGGGAAAGAATAGTTTGAACTTTAATCTCTGCAAAAGAGGATGACTGGTCTGCTTGTCCCTCACTGAACTGGATTGTAACTTCGGAATTTTGGACTTGCAGTTCCTGTTCAAAAACCAGGTAGCAGCTTTTGCCTTTTCACAGCTCTGTCTGTGTGCCATTTATGATCCCTGGCATGGTTACTGGCTGGCTTCCAGGTGATATTCAAGAAACTGTCACCTTTAAAGTCTTCAGGACTTGTATATCTGTAAAATCTCCTTGTGCCTGCTTGATGAGACCAAACAGGGGAGTCCCTCTCCATATTCCCTCATTCATGTATTGCAATCTGCAGGGGGCGCAGCAGCAATACATGAAGTTTTATGAATTTAGACAGTGTATTTTCTTTTTCTTTGAACCTTAATTACAGAGGAGGAATTGTGAATGAATGAATGAATGAATGAATGAATGAATGAATGAATGAATGAATGAATGAATATGACTTCTGTCCCTTTCTTGCTGCCCCACATCTGAAACTGGTAGACTGTACAGGTGAAACTCAAAAAATTAGAATAACATGCAAAAGTTCATTTATTTCAGGAATGCAACATAAAAGGTGAACCTAATATATGAGATAGACTCATTACATGCAAAGCAAGATAGTTCAAGCCGTGATGTGTTATAATTGTGATGAGTATGGTTTACAGCTCATGAAAACCCCAAATCCACAATCTCAGAAAATTAGAATATTATGAAAAGGTTCAATATTCTAGTCTCAAAGTGTCCCACTCTAATCAGCTAATTAAGCCATAACACCTGCAAAGGGTTCCTGAGCCTTTAAATGGTCTCTCAGTTTGGTTCAGTAGGAATCACAATCACGGGAAAGACTGCTGACCTGACAGTTGTGCAGAAAACCATCATTGACACCCTCCATAAGGAGGGAAAGCCTCAAAAGGTAATTGCAAAAGAAGTTGGATGTTCCCAAAGTGCTGTATCAAAGCACATTAATAGAAAGTGTTATATATTTGCATACTCACCTATGATGGGTTGGTCCATGGCGGCAGGAGATTTGAAGAGCTGTCATTGGCCACGAGCCGCGAGCAGCCAGCTATAAAAAGGGCTGCTGCGGTTTCTCCGTGTTCAGATTCTAGAAAGAAATAAAGCAAGAAAAAGATCAACTGGGTCTTGAGTCTCCTTTCCCGCAACGCAACACTGGCAACGAAGGTGGGATACTGAGACAAAGGAGCCCAGTTGAGCACATGGCAATGAGGACCGAGTGAGACAAAATGGCCGGGAGCAACTCGCCACCCGCACCATTCAACCCGACAACTGAGGACTGGGAATCATATATCGACCGATTCCTCATGTTCCTAGAAGGGAGTGACCTCCACAAAATATCCAAGAATAGAAAGAGAGCTGTTTTCCTCACCCATTGCGGTCCCACAGTATTCAAAATGGCAAAGGCATTAGCTGCACCCACCGATGTAAAGACGATGTCATGGATGGACCTAGAGAAATTACTGCAAGCCCACTACACACCAACTGTTTCATGCCTCATCAAAAGACACGAGTTTTATCTGCGTGATCAAAAGGAAGACGAGAGTATTGGAGATTTTGTTGCAGCCCTAAGAGACATTGGCGGAGCGTGCGAATTTCTAAACATGGATGAGGCCATGAGGGACTGTGTGGTCCTCGGATTAAAAGACCGTACACTACAGGGTCGATTACTAACAAGACCTAAGATAACACTGAAAGAGGTGATAGAAGAAGCCACCGCAGCTGAAGCCACACAGAAATCGGCAGCCACAATGCAACAAATGAATAAAATACCAAAGGAAACCAAAAAAGCCACTGATCAAACGCACAATAAGACACCAGAGGAAACTCAAAAACTCACCACCACAATACACCACGAGGACATTGAATTCCTATCGGAAGAGGAAGAAGAAGAGGTAAATGAACTCTGGTCGGAAAAGGTAGAAGGGAGTGAAATGAAAGAAGGTCAGAATTTCGTTGTGCCGGGAGTGGGGGAAACCATCCACGTTCTGAATGCCGTTTCTTCTATGCTATTTTCAGATATTGTGAACGGTGGGGACACATAGCTATGGCATGCCGAACAAGAAATAACTATGGCCCTAGACAAAGATGGAACACCCCCCCCAAGAGACGGAAAGGCAAATAGGGAGCCGTTGGAGTAAAGAGAACAGAAACAGGCGAGGAAAAGAAGCAAACAGAAAAGAGGAAACACATCAAATAATAACCATTGGGCACTCAAACTCAACCAATGCGAAAAAGGTACATGTACAAGTCACCATAGAAGGCCAGCCATGCAAGATGGAGGTGGACTCAGGCTCATATTTATCAATGGTATCATGGAATACCCTAAAAGGACTAATACCTGGTATACTTGAGAGAACTCGAAGTACAAAAGCTCACACTAAAGGACTACCAGGGAAACAGAATTCCTGTAGTAGGTACCGGACACTTCAAAGTTCAATTCAAAAAACACACTAAAGTCCTCCCATTAACAATAGTCGACCAGGATCGACCCAGCCTATTGGGACTTGAATGGTTTGCACCATTAGGAATCGAAGTAACCGGAATAAACAGCATTACTGAGGCAGACTGGGAAGAGGACCTGATGAAAGAATTCCAGGACATCTTCAACGGAGAACTGGGCAAGTACCGGGGGTCCCCTATCTCATTTAATTTAAATGCAAATATAGCCCCTATAAGACTAAAGGCGAGAGAGTCCCTTTTGCGTTAAAACCAAAAAATGATGAACAATTAGATAAACTTATCGCACAGGGGGTCTTAGAACTAATGGACCACGCAAGGTGGGAAACCCCAATTGTTACCCCTATTAAACCAGATGGGTCAGTACATATCTGTGGGGACTACAAAGCAACCCTTAACCACGCGCTACAGCAAAGCGCATACCCAGTTCCGGTAGTACAGCACCTATTACATTCTATAGGGGGAGGTAAAATCTTCGCAAAATTGGACCTTGCGCAAGTGTACCAACAATTACCAGTTGACCCAGAAACAGTGGAAGCACAAACAATTGTGACACACAGGGGGACATTCAAATGCAACAGACTTCAATTCGGTGTTAGCTCGGCCGCAGGGGTATTCCAGAGTCTAATGGAAAGCCTATTGCAAGGAATAAAGGGGTTGGTACCATACTTTGATGATGTATTAGTATCAGCAAGGACAAAAAACAACTGGAAGACCGCCTAAGGGAGGTCTTTAAAAAGTTTAAAGAGACGGGACTTAAAGTAAAAAAAGAGAAGTGCCAATTAGCCACCCACAAAGTCAAGTTTCTGGGATACCTTATAGACAAGGAAGGGATCCAACCCACTGAAAAAAAAATCAGAGCAATAAAGGAAGCTCCCAGACCCCAAAATAAAACAGACTTGCAAGCCTTCTTGGGACTTATTAATTTTTACAATGTATTCTTGCCACAGAAAGCAACGATAGTGGAACCACTACACAGGTTGCTTGACAAGAAAGCTACCTGGACCTGGGGGCAACGAGAAGAAATAGCTTTCCAGGAAATAAAAAACTTACTTACATCAGACTGTGTGCTAATACAATACAGCGAGACCCTTCCATTAACACTAACATGCGACGCATCACCATTCGGAATTGGTGCCATACTCAGCCATGTATTACCCGATGGAAGAGAAGCACCTATCACATTCTATTCAAAAACTCTATCTAAACCGGAGTGGAATTACAGCCAACTTGACAGAGAAGCATTGGCCGCAATAACAGGAATAAAACGCTTCCACAAGTATATCTATGGCAGACATTTTTCACTTGTCACAGACCATAAACCTCTCCGAGGAATCCTCGCAGGAAACAAAGCTACACCTAACATACTGTCTCCGCGAATGATGAGGTGGTCTGAATTCCTAGCTGCCTATAACTACAACTTGATCTATCGACCAGGAAAGAACATAACACACACTGACTCCCTGAGCCGTTCCTCCCTACCCGACTTAGAAGATGATCCTGCATCAACCACATCAACCCTTCAAATTGAGACGTTGGCAAACCTACCCATAACAGCAACAGACATTGCGATGGAAACTGCAAGAGACAGAAACCTGGCGCGGATTTTAAATTGGGCAGGTAAAGGGTGGCCAGAAACTGCTAGCGATAACATGCAAAAGTTCATTTATTTCAGGAATGCAACATAAAAGGTGAACCTAATATATGAGATAGACTCATTACATGCAAAGCAAGATAGTTCAAGCCGTGATGTGTCATAATTGTGATGAGTATGGTTTACAGCTCATGAAAACCCCAAATCCACAATCTCAGAAAATTAGAATATTGTGAAAAGGTTCAATATTCTAGTCTCAAAGTGTCCCACTCTAATCAGCTAATTAAGCCATAACACCTGCAAAGGGTTCCTGAGCCTTTAAATGGTCTCTCAGTCTGGTTCAGTAGCAATCACAATCATGGGAAAGACTGCTGACCTGACAGTTGTGCAGAAAACCATCATTGACACCCTTCATAAGGAGGAAAGCCTCAAAAGGTAATTGCAAAAGAAGTTGGATGTTCCCAAAGTGCTGTATCAAAGCACATTAATAGAAAGTTATATATTTGCATACTCACCTATGATGGGTTGGTCCATGGCGGCAGGAGATTTGAGGAGCTGTCATTGGCCATGAGCCGCGAGCAGCCGGCTATAAAAAGGGCTGCTGTGGTTTCTCTATGTTCAGATTCTAGAAAGAAATAAAGCAAGAAAAGGTCAACTCGGTCTTGAGTCTCCTTTCCCGCGATGCAACACTGGCGATGAAGGTGGGATACTGAGACAAAGGAGCCCAGTTGAGCACAATGAGGACCGAGTGAGACAAAATGGCCGGGAACAACTTGCCACCCGCACCATTCAACCCGACAACCAAGGACTGGGAATCATATATCGACCGATTCCTCATGTTCCTAGAAGGGAGTGACCTCCACGAAATATCTGAGAATAGAAAGAGAGCTGTTTTCCTCACCCATTGCGGTCCCACAGTATTCAAAATGGCAAAGGCATTAGCGGCACCCACCGATGTAAAGACGATGTCATGGATGGACCTAGAGAAATTACTGCAAGCCCACTACACACCAACTGTTTCATGCCTCATCAAAAGACACGAGTTTTATCTGCGTGATCAAAAGGAAGACGAGAGTATTGGAGATTTTGTTGCAGCCCTAAGAGACATTGGCGGAGCATGCGAATTTCTAAACATGGATGAGGCCATGAGGACTGTGTGGTCCTCGGATTAAAAGACCGTACACTACAGGGTCGATTACTAACAAGACCTAAGATAACACTGAAAGAGGTGATAGAAGAAGCCACCGCAGCTGAAGCCACACAGAAATCGGCAGCCACAATGCAACAAATGAATAAAATACCAAAGGAAACCAAAAAAGCCACTGATCAAACGCACAATAAGACACCAGAGGAAACTCAAAAACTCACCACCACAATACACCACGAGGACATTGAATTCCTATCGGAAGAGGAAGAAGAAGAGGTAAATGAACTCTGGTCGGAAAAGGTAGAAGGGAGTGAAATGAAAGAAGGTCAGAATTTCGTTGTGCCGGGAGTGGGGGAAACCATCCACGTTCTGAATGCCGTTTCTTCTATGCTATTTTCAGATATTGTGAACGGTGGGGACACATAGCTATGGCATGCCGAACAAGAAATAACTATGGCCCTAGACAAAGATGGAACCCCCGAGAGACGGAAAGGCAAATAGGGAGCCATTGGAGTAAAGAGAACAGAAACAGGCGAGGAAAAGAAGCAAACAGAAAAGAGGAAATACATCAAATAATAACCATTGGGCACTCAAACTCAACCAATGCGAAAAAGGTACATGTACAAGTCACCATAGAAGGCCAGCCATGCAAGATGGAGGTGGACTCAGGCTCATATTTATCAATGGTATCATGGAATACCCTAAAAGGACTAATACCTGGTATACTTGAGAGAACTCGAAGTACAAAAGCTCACACTAAAGGACTACCAGGGAAACAGAATTCCTGTAGTAGGTACCGGACACTTCAAAGTTCAATTCAAAAAACACACTAAAGTCTTCCCATTAACAATAGTCGACCAGGATCGACCCAGCCTATTGGGACTTGAATGGTTTGCACCATTAGGAATCGAAGTAACCGGAATAAACAGCATTACTGAGGCAGACTGGGAAGAGGACCTGATGAAAGAATTCCAGGACATCTTCAACGGAGAACTGGGCAAGTACCGGGGTCCCCTATCTCATTTAATTTAAATGCAAATATAGCCCCTATAAGACTAAAGGCGAGAGAGTCCCTTTTGCGTTAAAACCAAAAATGATGAACAATTAGATAAACTTATCGCACAGGGGGTCTTAGAACCAATAGACCACGCAAGGTGGGAAACCCCAATTGTTACCCCTATTAAACCAGATGGGTCAGTACATATCTGTGGGGACTACAAAGCAACCCTTAACCACGCGCTACAGCAGCGCATACCCAGTTCCGGTAGTACAGCACCTATTACATTCTATAGGGGAGGTAAAATCTTCGCAAAATTGGACCTTGTGCAAGCGTACCAACAATTACCAGTTGACCCAGAAACAGTGGAAGCACAAACAATTGTGACACACAGGGGGACATTCAAATGCAACAGACTTCAATTCGGTGTTAGCTCGGCCGCAGGGGTATTCCAGAGTCTAATGGAAAGCCTATTGCAAGGAATAAAGGGGTGGTACCATACTTTGACGATGTATTAGTATCAGGAAGGACAAAAACAACTGGAAGACCGCCTAAGGGAGGTCTTTAAAAAGTTTAAAGAGACGGGACTTAAAGTAAAAAAGAGAAGTGCCAATTAGCCACCCACAAAGTCAAGTTTCTGGGATACCTTATAGACAAGGAAGGGATCCAACCCACTAAAAAAAATCAGAGCAATAAAGGAAGCTCCCAGACCCCAAAATAAAACAGACTTGCAAGCCTTCTTGGGACTTATTAATTTTTACAATGTATTCTTGCCACAGAAAGCAACGATAGTGGAACCACTACACAGGTTGCTTGACCAGAAAGCTACCTGGACCTGGGGGCAACGAGAAGAAATAGCTTTCCAGGAAATAAAAAACTTACTTACATCAGACTGTGTGCTAATACAATACAGCGAGACCCTTCCAATAACACTAACATGCGACGCATCACCATTCGGAATTGGTGCCATACTCAGCCATGTATTACCCGATGGAAGAGAAGCACCTATCACATTCTATTCAAAAACTCTATCTAAACCGGAGTGGAATTACAGCCAACTTGACAGAGAAGCATTGGCCGCAATAACAGGAATAAAACGCTTCCACAAGTATATCTATGGCAGACATTTTTCACTTGTCACAGACCATAAACCTCTCCGAGGAATCCTCACAGGAAACAAAGCTACACCTAACATGTCACCGCGAATGACGAGGTGGTCTGAATTCCTAGCTGCCTATAACTACAACTTGATCTATCGACCAGGAAAGAACATAACACACACTGACTCCCTGAGCCGTTCCTCCCTACCCGACTTAGAAGATGATCCTGCACTAACCACAACAACCCTTCAAATCGAGACGTTGGCAAACCTACCCATAACAGCAACAGACATTGCGATGGAAACCGCGAGAGACAGAAACCTGGCACAGATTTTAAATTGGGCAGGTAAAGGGTGGCCAGAAACTGCTAGCGATGAAACTGTTAAACCATTTCGGAATAGACAAACGGAATTATCAATCTTAAAGGGATGTATGCTATGGGGGGAATAGGGTGGTCATACCGAACATATTAAGGAAACGAATACTTGAATTATTACATGAGGGTCACCCGGGTATTGTCAGAATGAAATCCCTGGCTAGGAGTTATGTATGGTGGCCAGGGATGGATAAAGACATAGGAGACTGGGTAGCAACTTGCAAACGATGCCAGGAATCTAGACCTACATCCCCTTCTGCACCTAAACACGAATGGGAAACACCTAGGGGACCATGGTCTAGAATACACATTGATTTTGCAAGACCAACTAAAAGACACACATTCTTAATAGTCGTAGATGCTTACTCAAATTGGCATCATGCACTCAACCACAACAGAAGCTGTTATTAGACAACTAAGGAAACTTTTTATGACACATGGGTTGCTGGATTTAGTTGTATCTGACAACGGACCACAATTCATGGCAATAACATTCAAAGGGTTCCTGGCAGAGCAAGCGATAAGGCATGCACTAACAGCGCCGGGACATCCGGCTACTAATGGACAGGCGGAATGCATGGTCCATTACACAAAGGAAACACTACACAAATTGGGACCTGGAGATATACAAGAAAAATAGACAAACTACTATTTATTTTTCAAACTACTGGACTTCCGGTTTGTCGCCATCGACGGCAGGGATTTGCGGCTGCGCGATCCTGCCGCGCTAGCCGTTTTTGGGGCTCCGACCCACACGGGTGCGGAGCTAGGCTGCCCTGCAGGGGCAGCTGAAGGTAGGGGATCCGGAGAAGGGACTGGGGGTGTTGCAGACCCCTCCCTGGCCGGCAGAACCCCTTTTCCCAGGACGGTGCAGCAGCGGTCCGTAATGGCCGCCACAAAGAAGCTGGCAGCCGGGTAAGAATGCGCAGGAGGAAGTGGAGAAAGTGATTGAGAGGAGAAAGTTTTTCTTGGCTCCTAGGACTCTAAGACATATTTAATAAAATTCCTGAAAAGTATGACTTTCTGAATAATACCTGCCAGAAGAGGAAAAAAGCGGCTGCTTGAAGGTGCTGAAAGGATAGCTTTCCCTCTTTTCCTACGGAATAAATAACTGGATATTAAGAAACCTATTTTTTAGGTGGAAATTGGTTTTAAGCGATGAGTGGGAAGAGAGAGGATTAAAAAGAAAATATTTGTATGCTAAGATTTTGTTGGAGCAGATGCCTTAAGGATTTGAAGACTAGAATATATTGTAATAAGATTTTAAACAGATTTGGACTTTCTTTCTTTTTGATTGATATTACCCCAGAAGGAGAAAGTGAGAACTCTGCCTTGGTTTGGACTGATTGATAACTTTGGGACTGTTTTATCTTTTTTATTTTCTTTTGAATATTCTGGTTGTTGTAAGAAGAAAGAAGGAGAAAAGAAAAGAAAAGATTTATAATGGCTCTTTCTGTTGAGGAACTAAGAAAAGAATATGAACAAGCAAAAAAAAATGGTAAAGATGGTGTGGAAGAAGCTTTCCTTTTCTTAGAAATGGCGCTTACTAATTATCAACAAAAATTACAACAGATGAAGACAGCAGAGGAACAAGAAAGAAAGGAAGGAGCCATCTTTAATGAATCTCAGAATTTGATCCAGAAAAAGGAAGAGAGAAAGAAAAGAAAAGAAGAGAAAAGAAGAAAACTAAAGGACTTAAGGACTTAAGATCTAAAAAACATTTAAGAAAGGGAAAAATAATGTGCAAAACCAATATGATGATTGTAAACAAAGGGGAAAAGAAATACGACAGAGAAGGGAAGCCGGTAAGGCAGAGGCTAGAAGAAGGGGGTAGAAAGGTTTGTTGGGAGAAGAAAGAAAGGGAAAAGGTGGAGAAAAGCTACAATGTTTTGAAATTAAATGGAAAAAAGGAATTTTTATGGATAATGGATAAAGTATAATTTTTTTTTAAAAAAAAAGATTTTGCAAGGTACATAAGATGAGATGGTAGTATTGCAATGGTTTAAGAGTTGATAAGAGATTAAAATGTTAAAATGTTTAAAAATGATTGGCTTTAAAACTTAATAATAGGAGAGGTTTAGAATATTGTTTTAATTAAAGAGTTTAATAAAATTATGGTATTGATGTTATTATAAAATTTTTATTATAGTATTTCTTTTTAATATTTGGATTTATTGTCTAATTATGCATTTAATTGTGTTGGATGTATTAGTTAGATAGAATGTACCAAGCAAAATCTGATTGGGTATTAGATATTATTTTAAAGATTAATTTGATTAACTTAGGGGAGATAGAAAGGCATCATACTCTGATTAATGATTTCAGGAGAAACTGATTTTTTTTTTTTCATAAGGGATGAGACAAAGGGATGATAAAAATGGACAAAAGATACAAATATAATGATTTAAACTAAGATGATTAATTAAGGTAGAATTAAGAAGTGTGAAATATGTGGAGAAGTTAATATAGAAGGCTTAGAATGGTAAATAAAATAAGTAATGATATGTAAGATGAGCATGAATATAATTGAAGTCCATGAAGAGAGAGACACCTGGGTCCAAGTTACTTTCCAAAAGATTTTTTTATGTTTTGTGTGTTGTGTGTATATGTCTTTTTGGGGGAGAATTGGTAAAAACTTGTAGAAATATAGAATGAGAATAATGGTAACTAAGTCAGAAAGAATCAGATGAAATAATAATAATGATATTGAATAAGAGTAAAGAGAAGTAAAGAGAAATTGAATAAGAGGTCTTGGTATATTATATGGAAATGGTTTAAAACAGAATCATAATTTATCTGACTTGTTAAATTTACAATGGAAAAAGGTTTAAACATGTAATGAATAATGATAATTTGTGTGTTTTAAAAATTAATAAAACTTGTTTTAAAAAAAAAAAATAGACAAACTACTAAGCATACAACACATGACACCCAACACCACAACAAATAAAAGCCCAGCAGAATTATTAATGGGAAGCTAACTAAGATAAAACCTGGACAGATTACACCCAACATATAGCCCAGAAAAGCCAGCAGACTCCTCCAGTAAGTGCCGCACATTCAAAACAGGGGACCTAGTATATGCAAAGAACCTCACGGGGTAACCATTGTGGATACCGGCAAAAATAACCCAAATAACGGGGCCCTGGTCATACAGAGTAGACACAGAGGACAGGAGGAACTGGAGGACACACATAGACCAAATCAGATCGAGAACCACACTGAGCAACACAAACAATCAGGTATAAGAAGGAGAACCCTCAGATACAAACAGAAGGGGAGGGGGAGACCCTCCCCAAACCTCTAGCAAAAACAACCCAACCAGAGGGGGGAGACCCCTCAGATACAAACAAAAGGGGAGGGGGAGACCCTCCACAAGTAAAAGAATTGACAAAACAATCCCTAACAACTACACAACAACCAATACTAACATTAGCCCTGATCGGAAGTCGCAAACACGTACCTGAACCCATAGAAGAAGAAAACAACTCGGGGAGATGGGAGCAGGCTTCAAAGAACCATCAGGAAGTCACACCTGGCGGGAGCAGCCGAGCCGACTCAACCAGCCAGGAAAGGCCTGGCGGGAGCGGCATGGCCGACTCTACCTTCCAGGAGGTTCCACGGAAGAGGACGGGAGAAACAGCAACCCCGTCCGAACAGGTCAGAGGCAAACTCACGACTGAGTTGCGCAGGTCCAGTCGGAACCATAAGAGCCCCACCTACCTACGTGACTACGTAATATAGGCGGGGCCTGGATTGGTTAGACTGGACCACATGGGAGGGGTGTTTTGCATACTCACCTATGATAGGTTGGTCCGTGGTGGCGGGAGATTTGAGGAGCCGTCATTGGCTATGAGCCGCAAGCAGCCGGCTATAAAAAAGGCTGCCGCGGTTTCTCCGTGTTCAGATTCTAGAAGGAAATAAAGCAAGAAAAAGGTCAACTGGGCCTCGAGTCTCCTTTCCTGCAACGCAACAGAAAGTTATGTGGAAGGGAAAATTGTGGAAGAAAAAGGTGCACAAGCATCAGGGATGACTGCAGCCTGGAGAGGATTGTCAGTAAAAGGCCATTCAAAAGTGTTGGGGACTTTCACAAGGAGTGGACTGAGGCTGGAGTCAGTGCATCAAGAGCCACCACACACAGATGGATCCTGGACATGGGCTTTAAATGTCGTATTCTTCTTGTCAAGCCACTCCTGAACAACAAACAACGTCAGAAGTGTCTTACCTGGGCTAAAGAAAAAAAGAACTGGTCTATTGCTCAGTGCCAAAGTCCTCTTTTCTGATGAGAGCAACTTTTGCATCTCATTTGGAAGAATGGAGAGGCACACACTGCAAGATGCTTGAAGTCCAGTGTGAAGTTTCCACAGTCTGTGTTGATTTGGGGAGCCATGTCATCTGCTGGTGTTGGTCCACTGTGCTTCATTAAGTCGAGGGTCAACGCAGCCATCTACCAGGAGATTTTGGTAGATTTTGGAGCACTTCATGCTTCCTTCTGCAGATGAGCTTTATGGGGATGCTGACTTCATTTTCCAGCAGGACTTGGCACCTGCCCACACTGCCAAAAGCACCAAAACCCGGTTCAATGACCGTGGGATTACTGTGCTTGATTGGCCAGCAAACTCGCCTGACCTGAACCCCATAGAGAATCTATGGGGCATTGCCAAGAGAAAGATGAGAGACATGAGACCGAACAGTGCAGAAGAGCTGAGGGCCGCTATTGAAGTATCCTGGTCTTCCATAGTACCTCAGCAGTGCCACAGGCTGATAGCTTCCATGCCACGCCACATTGAGGCAGTAATTTCTGCAAAAGGGGCCCAAACCAAGTACTTAGTACATATGCATGCTTATACTTTTCAGTGGTCCGATATTGTTCTATGTACAATCCTTGTTTTATTGATTGCATGTAATATTCTAATTTTCTGAGATGGGGATTTGGAGTTTTCATGAGCTGTAAGCCATAATCATCACAATTATGACAAATCACGGCTTGAACTATCTTGCTTTTCATGTAATGAGTTTATCTCATATATTAGGTTCACCTTTTACGTTGAATTCCTGAAATAAATGAACTTTTGCATGATATTCTAATTTTTCGAGTTTCACCTGTATAAATAAAAAGAAATATCCCTCAGGTCAACATCCCTCTTCTCATTTAGTTTGTACACCATTTTTAATGTCAACTCTGCCTGCACTAACAAAAGCCCTACGTTTTCTTATGGTGTTATCTAGTACTGTCACAGTACTGCCTACTTATCTGTCCCCATCCACACTGGGCAATATTTTAATGATATAATTTCCTAGTGAAGAATTTTTACCCATGGAGCTGTATTATTCTGTCCCAAATTCCTCATTTCTGCAATATCTTTAGAGCTAACATCATGGGAGCTGTTGCTGCTTAATTTAATTTTCCAGTACTTTATAAAGTTATACTTAGTTAATCTAGTATGTATTTATCTCCCTGTTCCTCCAGCTCAGTCATTCTGATCTTCAGGGAACATTTGTTCACTAAGAGATTGAAACTTATAGGATATCAAGAGTATACCCACGATCTATGTTCAGCAAGGAGACATGATATTCAGTTCCCATCCAGTCTGACAATTTATAGTAGCTTTATTTGTTTTGAGAAGTTTTAGTGAATCAATACATTGTAATGCTCCAGTTTTTGAAAACTTTTCTCATATTTATACTATCATGTTATTCTACTTTTGGGGGTTTACTACAATTGGGCCCCTTTCCAGAGGTCTAATTTGTAAGCACAGATAATTATATCAACGCCTGAAGAGTTCAATTAACTGTTTTATTGCTCAAGAATTCTATACAGGAATCTTCTCAAACTAGTGGTTTGCACCTGGATAAGACTAGTTCAACGGCATTCAAAGCGGGGGGAGATCAGACTAATTCTCCATTTGACTCCTCCCCCTATCTTGGTCAGCCTCTCTCTGACATATTTTATAAAAGAAGCAAGTCCATCCTATTGCAATTGCTGTAATTTATGTCACATTATCCAATCACACTTCTGAATTATACATTCTTCTTCCCTGCTATTTCTATATTCTTCTCATAGATTATACCTCATGTCTTGGCTTTGTTATCAATAAAAAAAGTAAAGATTTCCCCTGTCTGGTCACGTTCAACTCTAACTCATCTGTTTCCTAGCCAAGGGAGAAAGCCATTCCTATTCATTTTCCTCTTGTATTTGTCAGTTAATAAATTAAAACAAACTGTGTTTTTCTTATTGGCAATTGAAGAGTAAGAATCCACAATTCTTTGGGAAAAGGAAGTTTAAGCAGAGTAATACTGCACACTGAATACAGTAATCACATCATCTCAGCTTGTCTGTGCCAGGCCGCTTTGCAGACAATTGTTTTATTACACAGCCCATTGCTTTTGTTTAAGCACCTGCTGTAACTCCTAAACTGACGCTGAGATGAAACTTAGTCATCTTGCAAATGACTAGCCAAATACCTTCAACAATCTGACAAAATATTTAGAAGCAGAATACCAACTTCTATTTATTAGATACATACACAGTCACCACATAATTTCCCTTCAGGGTAAAGAACATTATGCACAGCATAGAAAATGAGCAATAAATTCTAAGCCAAATAAATTAAAGGCATAACAACAGAAAACTAAAAGAACTATAGTTAAAACCATTTACAGCAACACCATTTATTATACTTTCTGGGGCTTTCTGGTCTTGTGAATTATCCTTGCTTCCACTATGTCCATAAAGTACATCATACATTGCTTTTGTTCTTTAAATTTCTCACTGCACTTTTTCTGAGACTCTCATCAATGTCATCCATCCATTCACGAGTAACTTCTTTTGGTTTTCCATCATTCATTCTTCCATCATATATTTGTTTTGTGACTCAATCCTCATTCATTTATTTTGTATTCAATCCACATAAATTCAGCATACATTTATTACTGATCCTATCTTTTCTTGTAATATTTAAGTATCACATTTCCATTCCATTCCCTTCCACTCTGACTTCCATATAACAAAAGGACTGAAAATACACAGCTACTTTTGCATTTTTTTTTGGGGGGGGGGCAGATTCTTTCCTTACCAGATCACCTAATCGCATTAGCTTTCTATCAGAATTTACATGTCTTAAAATGTCTCAATTTTTCATCTTAAGTAAACATTCTGCGAAAATACATTAAAAGTCATTATTATATTGGATTAGGATCAGAGAGACCCGTGTTTAAATCTAACCTGACCCTGCAACCTGGATAACAGAGCCAGTAACTCTCTGTCTGTGTTGAGTTCGTGGAGGAAAAAGCACTATATAAAAATTGTCTACTTTCTCTGGTTTTTTATCATTCATGTATAATTTGTAGATTTCAGTCTATTATCCCTATGAAACACATCTACCTTGATTTTCAGACATTAATTTTCGGAGCCATACTCTTTACTGCATCATTCTAACATTCACTGCAAAACATCATCATTGTAGGCACTGTGTAATTTTTGTGGCATCCAATAAAATAAAAGATTGCATTTTAGTGGAAAATAAAACTATGAAAGAAGGATTAAGTGTGATGAACAGGTAGTCCTTGATTTATGATGACATAATTTCTGATGTTAAGTGAGACATTTGTTAAGTGAGTTTTGCCCCATTTTATGACCATTCTTGTCATAGTTGTTAAGCGAATCCCTGCAGTTGATGAGTTAATAACCCAGTTTGTTAAGGGAACCTGGCTTCCCAATTGATTTTGCTCATCAAAGGGGTTGCAGAAGGGGATCACAGTAACTATCATAAATTTGAGCCAGTTGTGAAGCACATGAATTTTGATCACATGGGGATGCTACAAAGGTTTTAAGTGTGAAAAAGGGTCATAAGTCATTTTTTTCAGTGCTGTTGTAACTTTGAATGGTCACTAAATGAATTGCTGTAAGTCAAGGACTATATAACATTACCGTTTTGTCATTACCTATGAACTGAGTCACTATATAATATTTATTAATAATAGAAGTTAGGGAAAAACAAACGAACAATGGCTCAAATGACTAGCTGCTGCAAAAGGCACTTTATCTATTTATTATACTTATACTCAGTCTATCTATCACTTGATAATCAGGACAGCTTACAACAGTTCAAAGAATTCAAAATGCAAACCAGAACAAGAACATACCCAAAATATATGAAAATAATCAAAAAAATCAATTCAATTCAATTAACAGATCAACTGTTAATTAAAAGGCTGGCTGAAAACTTATGCTTTCATTAAAATTATAAATATTGGTTTGTACTTTGTGACTTGCAAGAATCTGTTACAATAAAATAAATTTACTTCATCTAGTTGTGTTTTCTGTCTGGTTTACCTGAGAGGGCTGACAGAAGGTGAGATAATGCAAAATGAGTGGAATCATTTTTCCCCACACATATTGCTATAGCTGGGATTTTTGTTATTAAAAAAATGAATGTGCTGACAACAGAACTGCCACAAAATCCTTTGTTTTAGAATTTAAAATTCTAAGTTAAAATATATTAATACCTTATAATATTATATTTTTGAAATTTCTCTCATTTTTTTCTAAGGAAATGACCCACACTTGGCCTCCACCACTTTCTGCTATTCACACACCTGGCAAAGTGGAACAAAACAAGTTTCTGTTCACAAACAAGGTAATTTGCTTTAGTCCAATCATCATTTTCCTCTATTCTGAAGAAGCGCTTTGCTGTAATTTTTGGAAAGGCAGTTTTGTCAAACGTGTTTAAATAAAAACACTTTTCCTTGTTTAATGGCTATATTTTGCATTTGAATGTGAATATAAACAAATGGTTTGTGAAAGAAAGGAAATAAAATATGTAATCAGAGTTTTTTATGGACTTTGCCATGATATATGTGATAGCATTGTTGAGAGTTGTTCTAGGATCCATTTTTTTCTCTAGTAAAACTCTGCACAGTGTGTAGATAAGAAATAAATAGCAGAAAGAACAGATAGTTCTGAAAATCCAATAAAAGAGAATGTATGTTGCTTATGAAACATCTGCAAGCAACCAAGCTCACATACGAGAAGAACTCCACATTTCGGAAAATTCTTACATGTTGTGAATAGGAACTTGGTTGCTCACAATTTTATTAATGAGCTTTTCCTGGAACCAGCTTCTTCCAGGATATACTGTATTTTGCTTTCCAGCTGGCAGCTCTGGAAATCTCTAATGTTTCTTCTCCAGTCTTAGCTTCCAAGACTTCTGGATCAATGAGGCATTTTTATATTTAGATAGAAGATAGAGGTATAAATAGGAACAAAGATAAGGAATACTTCTCTTTTTAAAAGTATATACAGTATTTCAGGTATTCTAAAAATAGAGGTTTTTACCTCTCTGTTCTTTATGTAAAAAGCATAATTCTCTTCAGAAAAATTATTGAAACTCCATGAAAGAATAAAGAAAAGAAATGTAGGTAAAAACTTTTTTTATTAGAAGGAATAGCAAAAAAAAAAAAAAGTAAGACAACACCTGTCTGATCTTGATGAACTCAAATCACCAGGGCCTGATGGATTATATCCCAGAGTTTTAAAAGAGCTGGCAGAGGTCATCTCAGAACCACTGCACCATATCTTTCAAAAATCCTGGAGCAATGGGGAACTACTAGAGGACAGGAAAAGAGCTGATGTGGTTCCCATCTTCAAAAAAGGAAGAAAAAAAACAGACCCAGGAAACTATAGACCAATCAGCCTAACATCAATATCCAGGAAGATACTGGAAAGGATAATAAAAAAACAGATCTGCCAACATCTAGAAACAAGTAAAATAATAACTAACAGTCAGCATGGGTTGTTAAAAACAGATCATGCCAAACCAATCTTATTTCATTCTTCAACACAGTGACTAAATTAGTAGACCAGTGAAATACTGTAGACATAATATATATAGATTCCAGCAAGGCATTCGACAAAGTAGGCCACAAATTCCTTCTTAGTAAGCTAGAAAAAAGTGGAATAGATAGCACCAACACTAGATGGACTCGCAACTGGCTGACAAACCATACTCAATGAGTAGGGTCTAAGTCTGCATGGAGGGAAGTAAGCAGTGGGGTGCCACAAGGTTCTGTCTTAGGCCCAGTACTCTTCAATATCTTCATTAATGACTTAGATGAGGGAATAGAAGGGGAACTTACCAAATTTGCAGATGATACTAAGCTGGCAGGAATAGCTAACACCCAAGAAGATAGGCTCAAGATCCAGATGGATCTTGACAGACTAGAACACTGGGGCGTATCTAACAAATGAAATTCATTGTAGAGAAAAGTAAAGCCCATGCCCAGTTTAGCGAAGGGGGGGAAATCTCAATACGTCATGTGATGCAGCCATGATGACAAAAGTTTGAGACTCCTGCCCTAAAATAATGATTTCTGCAGGTTGTCTTTGCTTTCATAATTGCTGCTGTTGTTGTTGTTATATGGTATTGAAAGTGTACATTATTTGTTGTGATTGTGGCAATTCAAGATCTTAGATACTGCTTTTGGAGGACTGCAGTGCTAGTCTTTATTGTTTTAATATGCCTGCTTGCAGTGGGTAAATAAGAATTCACACATACTTTTTATGTCAGTGATTTTAATGTGTAAGGAGGATCTCTGGGATTTCTGGATGATTATACATTTCTTTGGAGTGCTTTTTATTCCAGTGTTAGATTTGAATAAATTTTGGTTAGTTGTGGGGGTCAAAAAATGCAGGTCTGCTCCATCATACCTGTTAATCATGCAATCATAAAGCAAAGTGGAGGTCTCCATGTTACACTGGACTTGTCTGATTGATATATTACTGGATTGGAGAGTGGGTGAGGTGAGGGTGAGAGGAAGGGAGGGAGGGAGGGAGGGAGGGAGAGAAAGAGATAGATCATAAAAAGGGTAGCCAGGGCTCAGCTTCATACAAGAGTTTTTGATAGAAGGCTCTCAGATACAACCCATCTAGATAAAAATTACTGTCATGGATGAAGTTTTAAATACAGCAGCTGATCATTGCTTGCAGCACAAAGGTAAGATTTTTTATGGATGTCTATAGGGAGACATAGACAGGTCTATACAATTTGCCATGGCCAACTTGCCACAGTCAACTCACTGCAGGACAACTCACCAAGTTGCCACAGGTCAACTTGCTGCAGGACAACTCACCAAGTTGCCACAGGACAACTCGCTGCAGGACAACTCGCCAAGTTGCCACAGGACAACTCGCTGCAGGACAAGAGTTACACAAATATCAAAGAAATAATAAAATAGAATAATTGAAGAAAAGGTGCAAAAGGAGGGACAGAATGAAATGTGAAGGGAAAAAAATAAAATATTTTTAATTTATTTTAAATAATTAAATAGAATTGTTAAATTGTCCTTCAGCAAGTTTTCCCATGGAAGCTGGCCGTGGTGAGTTGTCCTGCAGTGAGTTGGCTATGGCAAGTTGGCCCATTCCGGATATAGACAGTATCTGCTCTTCTGAATTGACAAAAATATGTCTGATCTCTTGATGGTCTTGATAAGTAAGGTATATTTTCAAAATTATTCTGTCTGCTGAGAAACACTGGTACCTATCTTGCCAGTCTCAGCCCTTTCAAGCAGATGCTTACCTACAGGTGAAACTTGAAAAATTAGAATATCGTGCAAAAGTTCATTTATTTCTGTAATGCAACTTAAAAGGTGAAACTAATATATGAGGTAGACTCATTACATGCAAAGCAAGATAGTTCAAGCCGTGATTTGTCATAATTGTGATGATTATGGCTTACAGCTCATGAAAACCCCAAATCCACAATCTCAGAAAATTAGAATATTGCATGCAATCAATAAAACAAGGATTGTACATAGAACAGTATCGGACCTCTGAAAAGTATAAGCATGCCTATGTACTCAGTACTTGGTTTGGGCCCCTTTTGCAGAAATTACTGCCTATCTCATATATTAGTTTCACCTTTTAAGTTGCATTACTGAAATAAATGAACTTTTGCACGATATTCTAATTTTTCGAGTTTCACCTATATAAGATTTATAATCAATTTAGTCACACACGTATACTGCTTTTATCCTTTGACAGCTCCACTTTACAAGAAATTTCAACATATTTACCTCTGTTCATTTGTGATTTGAAGAACTAATCACATCTAATTAATTAATCTGTAGGCAAATTGATTTGATGTACAGTAAGGACATAAAAATTAAATAGCTACATGTAGAATTCATTTTCATCATATTGAATATGTTTAAAACAAAAGTCCAGCTAGCAAATTAATTGTTTCCTGGATATGCCGTTTGTACAGCTGATTTAATCTCCTAGCTCAGTCTTCATCTGTTATACTGCTGAATTACTTTAAAAATGTATGTAGATAGCACAGGACTCTAAACAGATAGACTTTGTGTAAACAATATTATGGAAAAAGAACAAGTTCTGTCAGACAAAACTGAAATTTATTTGAATGTGGATTTAAAAATGACAAGCTTTTGGAATCAACTGGAAAAAGATGATAAGCTGGATGTACAAATGAAACCATATGTAACCATATATACTAATAATTAATGTCTTAATAATTAAAAGGAACACCCAAATAACAAACCAGAAAAGTAACTTGAATAATTTTCCTACATTGGATTTACAATCGTTTTCAGGGGGAGAGAGAGAGAGAGGAAGAGAGAGAGAAGAGAGAGAGAGAGAGAAACCTTTGGCTTCGTTGCAAGGAAAGCAGCAGAAGCAGCAGAAGTCTTTCTTCCTCTCCTGGTGGCGTTTGGGGGAGAGAAAGACTTTGCTGCTTTCCTTGCGTGCAGCCAAAAGCAGAAGAAGAAGGAAGCAGAAAGAAGCAGCCTGGTGGCCAGGCAATGCGTGTGGGGCAAGTGGGGCAAGTTCCCCCTCTGCCCTTTCCCCCTCCCCTCACTACCTCGTGTTGTTCATAATGCAAGCGACACAAGCTTTGTGTTCCCTCAGGCTATGTGGGCAGTGCAGCCTTGTTCTGGCGCACCCTGGATTAATTGCTTTGAGGGGTGCTCTGGGGTGCACTTTTATGTAAGAATGGGCACTTTTTTGGTGGCTGGAAATCACATTTAATAAATGAAGTCAGCAACAGGAAGATATAAAGTGGATGAAGTTGTACTGGTGATTTTTAACAACTGAGATTGGAAGGAAATGAGAAAAAGATTCCATCTTTAGGAAAAATAGCTCCTTGAATTTTTAAAATTTCTCTTAGAAATTTTAAATATAAGTACTTCCCAGTTTGTTGTATTTTGTTTTTGATTTACAATAAAACCATTTTAAAAATCATATGCAATTATTTTTATATGTAATTAACAATGAATTAATAAATATCAACCTAGTTTACAGTCTTGCATACAAGTAATACATCTTAGTAAATTATGTTGGATGAGAAAAATTCAAAGCCTTATATACCTGTTACATATTTCAATCTGTGTTCTTTTAGAGGGAGATCTAGGTATTTAAGCATCTAGATAAACATCTGTGGTTAAGACAGATACAGATAAAACAGAAACCATGAAATGGGTAGAAGAGGGCACTAACTACTAAAATATATGGGAAAGGGCTCCTAACAATTGTACTGAGCATAAAGTAATATAAATGGAAATAATTGACTATAGAAACACTTAAATTGGTTCACTTGCCATAGAATTCAGTTCAGAATTAACATTTGTTGTTAAAAATGTTGGAGTTTTACTAGATGCTGTAAAAAGAATCTAAATAGATGGGGTTACTGCTAACCCATGTTGAAATGACCAGAAGTGAAAAAGCTAGAAATGTTTCAGTGATTGCCAATTCAATAACATCCAGTGTTCACTTGCAAGAAAACCCACAAACTATTTGTATTTTTGGAAAACTGACAATTTATTTTTGTAAAAGGAGTTCAAATGTCTCCTTGCATGTAGACTGAGTAGGTGGCCTCAGTAAGTCACCATATCTCAGCCTTATTTTCCTATCTGTGAAATGTAAGCTACAGTAAACAACGACTAACTGTGATAAATTCAAAACAGAACTCTTATTGGTTTTTTAGATCCACTGATGGATCGGACTATTAACTATAAACGAGTTAAATGTATCTTGCTTGGAGGGAAGAGGAAGTTGATTTTAATTTATCATCTTCATTCTGTGACTCAGCCAACCAAAAATGACAAGTTTACCTGAAATTGCTCATAATTTTGGTTATATGCCATTTAGAAAGTTGTTAATCCTTATTCACTGTTAAAACTGCACATATTTATGTTAATTAGCTTTATTGTTGAGTTTGCTTTTGTTTACAGTGAAACAAAAAATGGCTTTTGATAATGATATTTTATAGTGTTTATATTTATCTAGGGCACCATTTCCACATATTGAAGGCAGACACTGAAGATCAGGAAACCATAAATAATATACAATAATGCATTCTCAGAATGAACAAGGCATTTGCAAATACAAATTATTTCAGGTTTCTTTGTACATCTTTAAAAGTTCCATTATTGCATTGAATTATTCAAAGCAAATTTGAGCTAACATACTTGAAAGACTTAGCAATGACTGCCAAGATGATGGAGATGTTTCATAAAAATATCAAAACAGTATCCAGTATGGCATAATTTCTCATCGTTGTTGGATTATCGGGATTTGCATGCTACACCTGCTCTGGATAGAACAGATTCTTTCTGTTGGGATTCAGGTTCTGGCAATGCTGTACTTAAGCCGTTGTTCCTGGTGTGCTGACATGCAACTGGCAATGGCTCTAAAACTATGTTGCTGGACCCCAAATCCTGCTAGGGTAGTTCTGCCAGTCTTTGTTCTCTCCACCGTCGTCCTGCCTTTCCTCATGCACAGGTGCTACACTAGCATGTGTTCCTCATGTAGGAATATAGAGGAACATTAATGCTGACACTACTATTCATCCATGACAATTGGTTCCAAGAGGGTCCCCAAAACATGGTGTAATGTGAGGTGACAGGTGAGAGACTGCAATTATAGTGATACAATATTATACATCAGTGGTCGCCAACTAGTGGGCCGTGGACCACTGGTGGTTTGTGAAAAAAATTTGGTGGTCTGCAGAGAAATGTCCCCCCAAATCACCCCCAAAGCAATTAATCCAGGCTGCGCGGGAACACAAGGCTGTGCCGCCCACTCGGCCCACCCAGCCGCTGGCCCCCATCCTTAGGCCAAGCGCAAACCTTACCTTGAGTAGAGCCATGCAAGCTGGAACTGGAAGGTAAGACCAGCGGCAGGGGAGGGAAATCCACCCCAGGGTGGCTTGTTAATGTTGGTGGAAAAGTGAGTCCCACATTCCAGGATGACCAAAGGGCCAGTCCTGTGACTACTGAAGCTCTGGAAAATGGGACCAACTTTCCCACCAATGACAGCAAGCCACTGTCAGTCAAAATTCATATTAGTGGTCCACGGGATTTAAAATTATGAGTTGGGTGGTCCCTGAGGTCCAAAAAGTTGGTGACCTGTTGTATGTGATTATACTGGGAATATATTTTGCCTTTATCAGTCATCGGTTTTAGTTTAATTTTAATTATAAGAAATTAAAATATTAATTTTAATATTAACTTCATTTAGTATAATTTTGATAACTGTTACACTTCAGTTTTGCATGTGTATGTGTGTGGTCTGTTATTTAATGCATTTTAAGTGGCTTCTATATCCATTGATAATGACATACTTGTTTTAAAAGTTGAATAAGGAAGGAATAACACAGGAAATGAATAAGGAAGGAATAAATTCTATGTTTTCTATTGTGGAGATTACGTCAGAGTATTGATCAATTACCAAAGCATACGTTTGCAAAGAGTAGCATAAGCCAGAGATTCCCAAAATTTTTACGTTCATGGTGCCCCAAGCATTTCCCAAAATATATGAACTCACTAGCCAGCAGCTTAATTTATGAAGTTACAGAATAGCCTGCAGAATTTATGTGAGTTGCTCAGTGCTCAGTTAAAACTACTGACATTATCCAAGCTAAATGCTATTGTTCAGTCAGCAGTCACTTGCCTGTACAATTGTGACTAATTTAGCATTCCCAAAATTCTGCCACGTGATATTCACCAGTAAGGGAACTGGGTTCTTTCCACAGATGGTGCTCAGTTCGAACAATTTCCTCTGGCATATAATAATCCACTATGGTTGTAATTACTATTTGTATGACTTCGTACACTCTCTAATATTTGTGGTAAAATACAATATACTCTGCATATTGTCATTTGGAGAAACAATAAAGCGAGAGCTGGAGTGCTTGATTGTTTTGGAAGTGATTCTTGGAGTTTTCTTCCTAGATGAAGATCTCTCCCATATATCAGTTGTCTTCAGCAATGGATCAGAGAAGGAAAACCCTGCTGTGTGTTTCTAGCATGGATGAAATTCTGTCTAAGAATGCACATGAAAGAGATGCACATAGTCTCTTTGTTGCTAGGGATAAGAAAGAATAGTCCAAATACTCTGTACAGTAAATAACTTTCTATCATGAGTGTCAAACTTTAATATTGTTCAGATAAATTATTGTCACTGTACCACTCCATGTATTTAATTATCAATTCCATGTCTTTGTTCTTCAGGACCCCCAACATGTCTCTACAGGACACAGCAATCAAAGTAAGAATAACTTTCAAATTCACAGTTGCATTTGATGGAAGTTGAATATACCATAAGATAAATTGGCAAGGAAAAAATAATGTTTGATACATTTTGAATGTGTCCATTGTGTTTTTTAAAACTGGAAATCCTTTGGATACAACTTCTACCAACTTTTAAATTGTAGTTCTGGTCTCCAAAAATTAAATTAGATATATGTACCTTAGTTTGAGATAAATATTCTAGCTTTTAGGAGATATTTGTAGATTATTTTGTGAAACAATGACAACATGTTCTTTATATCACTATATCTTCTACTCTCCTGCAATGACATTTCCAAATTTCCTGTTATGCTTCACTCTAAGAGGGCATAGGGAATGGCCTTGAAGGACAAGAGGGGGAACAGATACCAAGGCAGCGGTCAGATAAGAGAGGCTTGAGCTAGGCCAAGAAAATAACTTGAGATACCCTTTTCAGACAATCCATTTCCTAGTTTATATGAATATAAAGAGGAGGGGAAACACATTCAGAATGGCAAATTTTTATTACAATAGCTATTACATTAAAAATAATTTGACCCATATGCTATTAGTTTCTTAGCCTGATCTGCCTTCCTATGCTGACATTCACTGTTAGGGTAATAAAATATGTTAATAATATTATATTTCTTTAATTTAATTAATGTAGCTTCCAAACATAGAGAACTGGATTCTAAAATAAATTAATTTGAGAAAGTTTACTGAAGCTTTCCTCTTTGCCCTGGAAGTACTTAATGTACTTCCACACATAGTTTGTGCAGATGATCATGGATCTTCTGGCGAATAGTAATATGGAAAGGTTATTGTATTTGAACTATCCTAAGATCCAATTTGTATATTCTTCCACACTCCAAGCCATGGCTTTTTTCATATTGTTTAAGATAACTGACTTTTATAGAAGTTTTATGGAGGCACAAAAGAGGAAGTAACAGATGCGTTTTGTTCTGTGGGGTTAACTTTCATTGGAATCTAACTCATTGTGTTGACATGAATGCACAAGGTTTATAAATTCTGTCTTTCTTATTTTCTCATAGGCATATCCATATAAACAGCAGTAATTTAGGTCCATGTAGATGTTGTAAAACTATATGGGCTCTTTGTTGCAAAGAATTATTTTGTGATACGAGTTGGGTTATCTGCTGAGCAAGCTAAGCATACATAAACATGTTAAGAACCAATTGTTTTACTGTGGGTTAGCTTACCATATTTCTGAAGAATGATCATGGAAAGAGAAACACTTGACAAAATGCAGTGCAGTGCAGAGAAGTTTAATTGCCAGTAAACATTTGATATTATTAAGAAAAAGAATACAAAGTTACAAAAAACAGAGGGGGGGCATAGTTACTCTAAGTAGGGGAATGGTGCTTTTTATGAATGATTTACTTACAAAGAGATTTGTACCTAGCTAAAAATCTCAAGTGGTGATAAAGAAAAATAAGAAAAAACACATGATTCTGAGAAATGGCAAAAGTGTATTGCTACAAAGATTTTGGTTTTTCCCCCTTCTCTTCTCAACCTATTATTACTCACAACCTCTACCAATTTTTAAATTGTGATTTGGTCTCCAAATTGCTTCACTTATCAACTTTTGATCCCAGAATTTATGAAATAATTTTTGAAATTATTCTCCTCCTTATATGTGAGTGCAAAGATATTTCTGACACAGGAAGTTATACACAAGGCTATCTAGCACATAACTTGAGCATGGATTACCTATTCTTAATTTTGGGGTAATCTCTTTCATTTATGTAGCACTTCAAGTATCAGGTGACTGTTCAGTTCTACATACATAAATTAACCTGTTGGAAAAATTCAGTATGCCATGTGTGTTGGACACTGGTACAGAGGTGGTATTCAGCAGGTTCTGACCAGTTCTGGAGAACCAGTAGTGGAAATTTTGAGTAATTCAGAGAACTGGCAAACACCACCCCTGACTGGAGATTTTACAGTATCCTTCCCCTGCCACGCCCACCAAGCCATGCCCACAGAACCGGTAGTAAAAAAAAATTGAATTCCAACACTGCACTGGTACCAATATATGTAGTAGGCTAGAAACTGAGCAAAACCTCCAAATTGAGTTACTTTGGAATGTGAGCTTTCTTTGATGAAACCTAAACAATTAATATAAAGAAAGAGAAAAACTTTAGTTTGCAACAAATTAGGGGAAGAAAGAAATAGCACAACATGGACTACATTTAAACATAATGCTAATTTTACCTTTACAAAAATGAGCAACCTTTCTACAGTCTCATGTTCTAACTGAGAAGTGTCAAACTGGATTTCTTTGAGGGCTGGATCAGCATTGTACTTCCCCTCCGCAGCCCAGCTGGGGGGAGGCGGGCAACAAGGGGGGGAGATGGGAAAGACACCTCTTGCAGCACCCTGCTGACCAAAACAGGGCACGCAGAGGTCTTGCAAGACCCCTGTGCGGCCTGTTTTTAGACTTCCATGGCCTCCTGAAGCACTCTGCTGGCCCAAAACGGGCCACACCAGGGAACCCCATGGCCCATTTTGTCCAGCAGAGGCCAGTCCTTTGATATTTTCAGGCCAGCCCCTTGGGCCAGATTTAAGCACCCCGCAGGCCAAATGTGGCCCATGGGCCTTGAGTTTGACACCTATTTTCTAACTGATATGGTCTATGAAAAACATTGCAAATACTTCAATTTTCATTTGAACGCACTTGTTACAATATCAGATTCTGAACCTTAAATTGCAACTATGGTTTTAACAAGTAATTATACAAAGAAGCTAGAATACACATTATTATTTCACAATCTACAGCTAACTTTTTGGTTCAGATGTAATATGTTTAGTTTAAAGGTATGAACAAATGATTCTTATTTCTGTTCAGCCATCCCAATGTAGCGGAACTGCAGAAAAAAGATGCTGGTTTTCAAAACACAGTACAGTACTAATATTTAGAATATTTGCATACTATTCTTTACCAGGAAGGTGCTAGCTACCTCCCTATACCTTAACAGCCAATTAAAAAGAAGATTAAATAACTTTTTTTTTCAAAAAAGCTTAGAGATAAATGGAATGCCAAAGTAAATGTATCTAGCTGTCCAATTTCCATTTCAATAATACTAGTTAATAAGACAATGAAAATCTAACTTTCTTGATTGTGAGCACCTCCTATGAACTTGGCACCAGAGGAAGAAAGGGGGTATGCTAGCTACATCTCAGTAATGTTTAATGCAATGTGGTTTAGAACATGGGTAGACAACCTTTTAAAGCTAGGTCCTCGTTTGAAATTTTTCAGGCTTGTATTGGATGCACTTATACAATTGCTTTCTATTCACAAAGTGGCTTTTCCCAGTGGGCAGACCAATTGCAAAACATCAATTTACCTAAGAGCAAAGTAGCCCTCCAAGGATGATCTCTGTCATTCCATTGGGACCTTTATAGTGCCCGAAGGCATTGTTTATTCTAGATATATGGATATGAGAATAGGGTTTGCTTCCTTTTTAGTTCTTTTTAAAAAAAAACATTTTTAAGTACATGAACCAGACAGTCTGCACCAGAGAAGTATCTAGAGACACTTTGTTGCTTCTGCCTGTTTTGGCAGGAATCAGGTAGGCGTAGTAAATATGCATATTCTCCATGTGCTTCCCAGAATAAACATTGAGATTCCAGGTTTTTCTGAGATCCTAGCACTGGGTCCAGGTAAATATTTCAGGAGCCAGCAATTTTATAATACAGGGCATTTTCAGGACAGTTTTTCCCTGAATGCCAACACTCTGCTAAACAACTAATTCCCACAACACTGTCAACTTACTTACTAAGACTGTATTATTATGATTCCTCTACTACTAGATTATAATAACACTTTGTAGTACCTATCTTTTCCTACTTATGACTATAACTGGGTTTGCTTGTATCTTTAGAATTTATATTGTTTTATTTGTTTCCTAGTATGATTTGATTGCTTATTAGTAACCTATGACTATCACTAAGTGTTGTATCTTATGATTCTTGATGAATGTACTTTTTTCCTTCATGGACACTGAGAGCATATGCACCAAAGACAAATTCCTTGTGTGTCCAATCACACTGGGCCAATGAAGAATTCTATTCTATTCTATTTATAAGAAATGAAAAATTTAAGAGTCAAATCCAGTGGTGGGATTCAAATAATTTAACAACCGGTTCTCTGCCCTAATGATTTCTTTCAACAACCAGTTCACTAAATTGCTCAGACAGTTAACAATCAGTTCTCCTGAAGTGGTGCGAACTGGCTGAATCCCACCACTGGTTGAATCTCATATGACAATTATTTCTCCAGTAAGTTAAGCCCAACAGCCTGTCTCCTGAAATTACACCATTCACTGTGTTCTCTGTACCCTCTGCAATTACAAATGCTATAGATCTAGCTCTAGAAATAATTGTTCCTCTTTAGGGGAAGAATAGACAAGCAGAGATTTGTTCTGCATTAACAGATGGTTCATTTTATAACAAACCACTTAAGATTCTGGTTTGCTGTTTAATTTTTTTGCTTATTTGTTGAATTTCAAATAGATAGTAAGAAGCAGTTACACATTTACAGAGAAATGTACATGTGGGGCACCCTGTATTTTTTAAAAAATTCCCAGAATATATTAAAATGTTTCAAATAATCATTTTCCTTGGCATTTCAAAACCTGCAGTCACACCAGATTTCAACTTTCTCAGGGATACATCTCAGCTGAAGAAGCCTAAATATTTTGTAAAAAAATATTTTTAAAATTATATAGCTTCCTATATTGTATAAGTGTCTAGGTGGCTATTATACACATAATAGAATCACAGGATTAAAATTTGAACACACCATTCTCATATACTGATAGTGAAATTTTATCTAAATCTATTAGACAAAAGATCCCATTTTTTTAATGAGACTCCTGGATAACTGCAAAACGTTTGAGAGAGATTCGAGCTTTTGATTATTCATACCTTTTCTGGACTTTATCACCATCTACATTCCTTTTGATGATACTTTTCAGAAATGACTTCACATGATATAATGAATTGGGCAAATCCATGACTGCATAGAACATTTCAAACTGCCAGCACAGTCCTGGTTTGACCAATCACATTGCATGCATTTCTCCAAATATAGTTACTTTGACATTACAGTACTTACTGCATTTAGAATATTTCGCTAAGGATGTCTTTTATGTAATGAACTGAAGAGTACAAATGCATTGTATTTAGGCAATTTAAGAAAGAAAGAAAAGCAATTATTCTGATTTATTTATTGTAGTTCTACACAATACAAAGCCACACATTTAGTGTCCTAAAGAACATCCCACTATCATATCAGGCCAAGTGAAGCTATCTTTCCTATTGTTACTCCACTTTTTTGCAAAAATATTTTGAGAAATCATATTTGACTTTTGCCTGGAAACTTCATGTCAAATGCTTCAAAGATTTTAAGGTTGACCTTAGTGTAAAATAATAGTTTGTTGTTAAGCTGCCACAATATTCTATTGCCTTACATAGTTCTCCCCCCCCCAAAAAAAAAAAAACACAAAACAATATTTTTGAAGGCAGAATTGTCCTTTGACAAGTTTTTTTTTAGTAACTTGAGCTTCCTATAATTCACAGACCTAGGAACATTCAGAAGGAAATCATATTGATCCACTCCTATAGTACTGAAGGGACAGAGAGATAACTATATAGTAAAACAAAACTGTTCTCTAACAACTGGTTCTTTGGAGAATACGCTGCTTCCATGTACTATATTTAAAAGAATGTGCAGTAAAGCAGCTTCTTGGATATAATGTAAGTAGAGAAATGTATTTTGTAAACTTAGAGCCACAGAGTTACCTAACACATTATCCTTAGCTTATTAAAATTCATGTTTTGTTTATTGCTGACTTAAATATATGGAGTTTTTTTTTAAAAAAACTGCTATTCATTTTCAACTGTGTTTCTTATCACAACTACAGAATTATTCTGTCTGCTGAGAAACACTGGTACCTATCTTGCCAGTCTCAGCCCTTTCAAGCAGATGCTTACCTACAGGTGAAACTCAAAAAATTAGAATATCGTGCAAAAGTTCATTTATTTCAGTAATGCAACTTAAAAGGTGAAACTAATATATGAGACAGATTCATGACATGGAAAGCAAGATAGTTCAAGCTGTGATGTGTCATAATTGAGATGATTATGGCTTACAGCTCATGAAAACCCCAAATCCACAATCTCAGAAAATTAGAATATTGTGAAAAGGTTCAATATTCTAGGCTCAGCGTGTCCCACTCTAATCAGCTAATTAAGCCATAAAACCTGCAAAGGGTTCCTGAGTCTTTAAATGGTCTCTCAGTCTGGTTAAGTAGGAAGCACAATCATGGGAAAGACTGCTGACCTGACAGTTGTACAGAAAACCATCATTAATACCCTCCGTAAGGAGGGAAAGCCTCAAAAGGTAATTGCAAAAGAAGTTAGATGTTCCCAAAGTGCTGAACCAAAGCACATTAATAGAAAGTTATGTGGAAGGGAAAAGTGTGGAAGAAAAAGGTGCACAAGCATCAGGGATGACTGCAGCCTGGAGAGGATTGTCAGGAAAAGGCCATTCAAAAATGTTGGGGACGTTCACAAGGAGTGGACTGAGGCTGGAGTCAGTGCATCAAGAGCCACTACATACAGACGGATCCTGGACATGGGCTTCAAATGTCATATTCCCCTTGTCAAGCCGTTCCTGAACAACAAACAACGTCAGAAGCATTTTACCTGGGCTAAAGAAAAACAGAACTGATCTGTTGCTTCTCCTCTGATGAAAGCAACTTTTGCATCTCATTTGGAAACCAAGGACCTTGAGTCTGGAGGAAGAGTGCAGAGGCACACACTGCAAGATGCTTGAAGTCCAGTGTGAAGTTTCCACAGTCTGTGTTGATTTGGAGAGCCATGTCATCTGCTGGTGTTGGTCCACTGTGCTTCATTAAGTCCAGGGTCAACGCAGCCATCAACCAGGAGATTTTGGAGCACGTCATGCTTCCTTCCGCAGACGAGCTTTATGGGGATGCTGACTTCATTTTCCAGCAGGACTTGGCACCTGCCCACACTGCCAAAAGCACCAAAACCTGGTTCAATGACCGTGGGATTATTGTGCTTGATTGGCCAGCAAACTCACCTGACCTGAACTCGATAGAGAATCTATGGGGCATTACCAAGAGAAAGATGAGAGACATGAGACTGAACAATGCAGAAGAGCTGAAGGCCGCTATTGAAGCATCCTGGTCTTCCATAACACCTCAGCAGTGCCACAGGCTGATAGCTTCCATGCCACGACGCATTGAGGCAGTAATTTCTGCAAAGGGGGCCCAAACCAAGTACTGAGTACATATGCATGCTTATACATTTTAGAGGTCCAATATTGTTCTATGTACAATCCTTGTTTTATTGAGTACTTGTAATATTCTAATTTTCTGAGATTGTGGATTTGGGGTTTTCATGAGCTGTAAGCCATAATCATCACAATTATGCCAAATCACAGCTTGAACTATCTTGCTTTGCATGTAATGAATCTATCTCATATATTAGTTTCACCTTTTAAGTTGCATTACTGAAATAAATGAACTTTTGCACGATACTCTAATTTTTCAAGTTTCCCCTGTATGCCACAACATATTGACATTTACAATTATGGCTCATTTGCTAATATTCCTATTCTTTTGTTTTTCCAAGGAAAAGATGACGCTGAGCCAAAGAATACAGACGACTGTACCTTGCATACATCGTAAGTCAGCCTAATATTTATGGATTGTTAAATGGTAGCAATTTTTCCTGAAGGTGTGTCTGTCAAAAAAGTCAAGGTGATGGCTGCTACTGCATAATCAAAATCCTGCTTCTTATTTACATGCACCACTGCCATCTTGCTTTTTGGACCCTCCCTCCAAGGACACTTCTGTTTAACATACAAAAATCTCTTTTGGATTTAAAATATTACTTTTGATACTTTGGAATATTGTTTCAATGAAAATTATAGCAATTGGCTAGTCTAGCAAAAATCCTTGATTTCTAAAGAGACTGTATCAAACAACAATATATACCTATTTTTGAGTTAGCACTTTATAAAAAAAAAATTATATGACAAAAGGAGTTTTTCTCTCTAGCTAAAACATATAGCATATGTTGCTTATGATTTACTGTTTAATTTTCCGTGGCTGAGATTACAGTTTCATCTTTCAGTTGCTGAAATCCAACTGAAAGAATTAATATGATTTCTACAATTTGTTGAGGATTCTGAATTAATAAAATCAGAAGCACAATAAATCACAAAATATGATTCTAATGAAACAATGGTAGGTTTTAGTGGTCTGCATGTCAAAAAATTTTCAAGTACTGCCCACCATTTTTATTATGATCAGGAACAACTAGATCCAATAATGTTTATTTGGTGCTAGGTGTTCTTGACAACAATTTAGAATAAAATAATATCTCAAATAAATCTATAGTGATGTTTGTTGTAGCTATGTAAGCCCCTTTCTTGTAAAAATTATTAGCAAAAATAAGAATCTGATTGGTGATTAATAATTGTCATGTATATTTTAGTCTATACACACAAGTACCCTAATACATTGTGCTTTGGTTTAGAATATTTTTGTTCTTTAAATGTGATCTTTAATTATTTCAGCTGTTGTTAGGAATTGAAAATGCTTTATACTGTATTCATTTTAGTAAAATCAAATTTGAATACATATATTTATTATCTATTAACGATATATTGAAGTTCATTGGCTCTGAGTGGTTACAATAAAACATTAAAAATAAGATAAACAAAAACGGAGAGTAAATATGGTAGAGATGACAAGAAACAAATCTATCCAATTCAAAGAAGAAAGGGTTAGTCACTAATAAATCATTTTCCTAAATTAGGGTTTGAACTTGGCTTCTTTGAAATATATTTCAGAACTTTAAATGTAAGTCAGATAAGAGAAAAGCTGAAAATGTATTGTTAGTTACAATTTCATTTGTGATGTATATGGAATAGTTAAGAAATTATTAAAGAAAATGTAAAAACTATATATATGAACTAATCGTTGCTGAAAATGAACATTAGACTTCTCAATCATTAAGGAACTATGTTCCAATCTCTAAATCAGATATGCCTAGATCAGTTTGTCGTTTTATCTATACAGGACATTAGGCATAAATGTGTAGCCTTGGACAACTTTTGCTGTCATAACATAGATATTCTCTCTCTGTGTTTTATTCTCTCTTTCTCTTCTTTCATGGGCACATTTAGTATATATCTAGTATATTTATACTAAATATGTCCATGAAAGAGAAAGAGAGAATGCATCTATGTTAAAACAGCAATTTGTTGAGAAGTAATATATATCTAGTATATTTATTAGAGGAGCATGCTGGCTCACATGGTTAGGATGCTGGATTGAAGGTTAGCAAGCCTATGTTTGAGATCCGCGAGGTGAGCTCCCATCCTGCTGGAATTCTAAAGTCCCAAAGCAATTTAACTTCTGCATTTTCTATGACTTTCTCTATTTTATGGTCCCACCAGTTCTTGCTTACAGGTAAATGATATTTCTTGCAGATCTTCCAATGCACCATTGTTTCTATTTTGTCATGCTGCTACTTGTAGTCAGTCTGTGCGATCTTCTTGCAGCAGCTTACTAGATGTTCCACTGTTTCTTCATCTTCTTTCCATAGGTGGCAATTATTATTATCTTTTTTTTCTTCTTCTTCTTCTTCTTCTTCTTCTTCTTCTTCTTCTTCTTCTTCTTCTTCTTCTTCTTCTTCTTCTTCTTCTTCTTCTTCTTCTTCTTCTTCTTCTTCTTCCTCCTCCTCCTCCTCTTCCTCTTCCTCTTCCTCTTCCTCTTCTCCTTTTTCTTCTTGTTGTTTTATGATTTTGTTACATTAGCCAGTGTAATGGTTTGGCTGCCAATTTTTCAGCTCTATTGTGGGACACGCTCACGTGCTTCCTATAGTGAGCAACAGGAGGCCAAGCTGGCTTCACACCAGAAAGAAAAATAAGCAGCTCTTCCTGCAGTGTCCCTCCCTTTTCTGGATCTGTCTTGCCAATAAGCATCGCAACCAGGAAGGTTCAGAACTGGCAGGAATCTGCCTGCATGGCACATCAACTCATCTACCCACCAAAGTGGTACCTATATATCTACTCACATACAACTTGCTTTCAGACTGCTAGTTGGATAGAAGTTGAGGCAAATGATGGGAGCTCACCCCACCATGAGGTGCTAGGACTTGAACCATTGAAGCAAAGACCATCTCCAGTGTCATAAAGCTACTGAGTTACTTCACCTTTATGTAATCAGTAGAAAATAAGGAAGAAAATAATACAATTACTATATTAAAATATATGTGTAAACGTACTACAGATAGTCCTAACTTAGAGTTTAGTGACTATTCAAAGTTATGACAGTCCTTACACTCAACCATCAGAGTGTCTCTGCAAACATGTGGTCAAGATACAGAATCTGGCAGATATTTTTGAGCATCGCACCATCCCATGATCATCATTTATATGCTTCACATCTAGCTTTCAACAAGCAAGCAATAGAGAAGCTGGCAGTAAAACTACAAGTTCTGGTCATATTCTGTCATGCTTGGTGACCATTAGCTTAACAACCATTTAAAAAATTGAAATTGGTCATGGAAGAGATCAAAGTAAAATAAAAAAATGGAATACACAAATGTAGACATTACTGAATGTTCTTCTCAAAATCGTAATTTGTTATCCAAACCTTACTTTGGTGAACTTTTGATGAACCTAAATGATTATGCAGATTTGTTAGGTCACACAATCATTCTAGTAATTACTACAAAGGAGAATCAGATAATATAACAGATATATTGTGAGTATGTTGGGCATGGTTTTTAAAAACAATCTCTCTAAATTGCAGCATGGAGATGAATTACTGTACTATGATATAAACAACAATGCCCTCTCAGATGCAAACAAGAAAATACTTTCAATAATTTCACAATAATTTGATATCAAATATTTTGATGAAGCAGGAGCAGTGAGTAATTTATGATAGCAAATGTCTGTGCCACATAGGCAATCAAAAGTATAGTTTACTTGGCTGAAGGCTATTTATTTTATTTGGTTCATTTAAAAAGTGTCTCCGTATATAACATCACTAAGCAAGCAATATTAAATTCTTCAATATGTCAAAGAGCTACAATTTAAAACAATATAATAGCTAGATTTTGCTCATGTTTCCAATTAAATATGATTTCTGACTGCTTATTAAAGAGAGAAGTTGAATATCAAACCATCTCTCTGATAGTTTTCCGCTCTCGGTAAATGTTATATTAGTCACCAAAAGCTGTACTGAAGAATGTGGAATGGAAATAACATAGAGGTGCCCAGGCATAGCTATTCTAAACTCCTAAGACCTGCATAAAACTCAGCCTGCATAAAGCTCTCTTAAACTACATGAACACCCAAAAGCTATCATTAATACAGCAGACTGCAGATACTTAACACTGTGACAACTCTTTTTCTTAATGTCTAAACTGTCAGAGTAAATGTAAACTATTTAAGGGCTTCTTAAATAGAACTTGCCTCCTTGAGATTTAAATTGTTCTTCCCAACTCCTTCAAATGCTGACAATTTAAAAGAAGGAAGAATGTTATTTTATGTGTGTGGTAAGATATTTTTTCTTGTTTAAAGCAAAACTGCTTTTGCTTCATTCCTAAGAGTAAACCAGCCTGATGCAGTTCAAATTCACCTCCGTGCTGTGTTCTTAGCAAGAACAGATATTTTTGTCAGGTATTTTAAATATCATTTCATGATATTAAAACTCTCTCCAGCTCACAAAGAGACAGCTATAGAACAGAAGTAGAAAAGGCTGCTCAGGGATGATGATGACAGAGCATGGCCAGATCAGCCAAATTAACACCTCTGTATATATATTTCCAATTGGACACCAATGTCATGTCCTATGTAAAGGAGGCAAATAACAGATTATATACATTTTATTTTTATTTTATTTATTTATTTATTTATTTGATTTGTCAATCGCTTACAAGACAATAGGTATAAGGATATACATAGTTATGAATACATGAAATGGGTACATATAAGAAAAATAAAAGAAACAATAGGACAGGGACGGTAGGCACGTTGGTGCGCTTATGCACGCCCCCTCCAGACCTCTTAGGAAAGGGGTGAGGTCAATAGTAGACAGTCTAAGGTTACAGTTTTTGGGGTTTGGGGAAGAAACCACAGAGTCAGGTAGAGTATTCCAGACATTGACCACTCTGTTGCTGAAGTCGTATTTCCTGCAATCAAGTTTGGTGCGGCTAACCTTGAGTTTGTATCTATTGTTTGCTCTTGTGTTGTTATGGTTGAAGCTGAAGTATTCATTGACAGGTAAGTCATTGCAATGTATGATTTTATATACCATATTTAGATCAGATCTAAGACGGCATAATTCAAGGTTTTCTAGGTCTAGAATTTCAAGTCTGGTGGCATAAGATATTCTACAACGAGTAGAGGAGTGAAGAACTCTTCTTGTGAAATATTTCTGGACTTTCTCAACGGTATTAATATCAGATACGTAATGTGGGTTCCAGACTGATGAGCTGTATTCGAGTATTGGTCTAGCAAATGTTTTGTATACTCTAGTTAGTAGTGTGATGTTACCAGAGAAAAAGCTACGTAGGATTAGGTTAACAACTCTTAATGCCTTTTTGGCTATGTAATTACAGTGGGCTCTAGCACTTAGATCGTTAGAGATGAGTATTCCAAGATCCTTTACAGAGCTTGGATCATCAACAAGATCTTGACTATTCAGCTTGTATTTTATTTTCTGATTTTTTTTGCCAATATGTAAGACATTTATTTGTTGAGATTTGAAGTTGCCATTTTTTTGACCATTCTGATACATAGTCAAGATCTTTTTGAAGGGTAGTAGTATTGTTTGTGGTATTGAACAGCTTTACATCATCAGCGAAAAGAACGCAGTTGCTCTTAATATGATCACAGAGGTCATTTATGTAGAGTATGAAGAGAGTTGGTCCTAGAACACTGCCTTGGGGGACACCACTATTGACAGGTACAGAATTTGATAGGACACTCCCAATTTTGACCATTTGTTGTCTGTTTGACAGGAATGCTTCTATCCAGTTATGCAGGTGTACAGAGATACCATAAGATTTTAGTTTTAGGAGCAGTTTGTCGTGTACCACGGAATCAAAGGCTTTACAGAAGTCTATGTAGATTGCGTCTATTGTTTTGCCCTGATCGAGTTGTGTAGTCCATATGTTTTTGCAGTGTAAGAGTTGCTGATTACAGGATAGCTTTTTCTGAAACCAAATTGTTTATTGGAGAGTAGGTTGTTTGTCTCTAAGTGGAGGATGATGGATTGGTTAATAATTGATTCCATGACTTTACAGGTGACGCAGCATAAGGAGATTGGTCTGTAATTTTCAACTAGGCTGGGGTCTCCCTTTTTGAAGATGGGGATGACCGTGGCTTGTGACCGTAGGTTAGGCAAGGAGCTGGTCCTGAAAGATTTTTCAAAGATTATGCTTAGAGGTTCGGCTATGGCAGTGGATAGCTTTTTTAAGAAGTAGGCACATATTCCATCCGGTCCAATAGATAGAGATGGTTTTAGATTGCGTAGTGCTTTTTCAACATTGTCTTCTCTAAAATTGATATGTATGAGATCATTGTAGTTGTCTGTAGTTCGGCTAGGAAATACTGGACATGATCCATTGCTGTTTACAAATACTGAGCCAAAGAATGTGTTAAAGAGGTTGGCTTTAATGGTGTCGTCGTTGCAGTCTTTACCATTAGGTCCTATCAGGGGTGGGATGGACCTTGAGTCTTTTAGTTTGTTGTTTACAAAATTGTAAAAAGCGCGGGTGGAATTGGTGTGTAGAAGGTTTTCCTCTTGTTTAATGTGATAATTGGTACATTCAGTCTTTATCTGGTGGCATAAATTTTTGTATCGGCTTTTGAAATTGGCAACGTGACCAGATTTGTTTTTCCTGCCAGAGTGATCTCTTTTTGTATTGAAGTTTCCATATTGTTATGGGTAATCTGTTTTTTTTTGTTTGTTTGTTTTGGGAGTTGTTGTTGGTACATATAGTTTGATGACTCTTTTGACTTCAAGTAAAAATATGTTGTAATGGTCTTCAACAGTATTGCACCCAGTGAATAGAGATTGCCAATCAAGGGATGAGAGATCGTTGTCTATAAGATCATAGTTGCCTTTTTTGAAGTTACAATAGGGGATTACATCATTGTGATGATTTTTGTGTGGGCGTATGTTGAGACAAAAGTCAATCATATTGTGGTCACTGCTGGAAAAGGGTTCTTTAGTTTGTATTCCGTAAATTGAATTCAAACTATTGCAGAAGATGAGATCGAGGCAGTTGTTTAGACTAGTGTTGTTGGTTACTGGTTGTTCCAGTCCCAGATTTGTAACAGCATTGTAGAAGGTTGCGTGTATGGGTTCAGTTGTACATTCATTTAGGTTCCAGTCAATAGGACGTAGATTGAAGTCACCAAGAAAGATAAAAGCGTGTGGGCAGGATGTTGCCCATGTTAGTGATGAATTTAGCTTGTTTACATGTTCGATGTCATAATCAGGTGCTCTGTAACATAGTAAGAATCGAAATGTGATATTTAAGGATAGTTCACAGATGATGGTCTCAGGAAGAGCAAGCTCCTGGGTAACTTGGATGTTTTTTAGATGTAAGGACTTTTTATAGAAGATAGCAACACTACCTCCTCTATGGATTTGAAGCAGCTACTGTTGCATAGTGTTAAAATAAGGAGAAACCAGGGAAACTTTCCAGGGAAACTAATGGTGAGGAGAGCCAGAATGGTGCACTGGTTAAGAAAGCAGGCTAGAAACATGGAGATTGCTTGTTCTAGTTCCAACTTAGGCAACAACCAACTGGGTGACTTGTGTCAGTAATTCTCTCTCAGCTCTTGGAAAGAGCCCCAGGTGAATAATTTTTGCAAATGTTGCCAAGAAAATTACAGGGACTAGTTCAAGCAATTGGTAGGGATCAGGATTGACTCCAAGGCATGCACATACACATGTAGCTAAATATGGCTTAATCTAATCCATAGACTGGGGATGAAAAAAGACAGTGTTGTGAGGATGTGATAGAAGAAAGATGTTGAGGGATTGGTTTCTTTGATGATTAGTGGCACGTGGGGAAAGACCTAGTCTTAGCTTGTGCATCTAGTTGTTAGGGAGAATCACAGGGAACACAAGGAAGAAAACATACACGAGAATATGATATAGTTAGTGGGACCAAAAACACATACTTGAACATTTCACTATTACAACAGATTTCCAATATTGTTCAGGACTTATTTATGTCAGATGAAAGTTAATGTCATTCCTGAAAATGAGTTTTGAAACTAGTTGTTCCTTTCACATTCACACACACACACACAAAAAAAATAAAGATTTTCTGACTTCTTTTTTAAAAGGTGCCAATTATTCCTATTTCTCCCCATAGTATATAAGAAATACGTAAAAAATCTGCAAAGTAATTGTATCCTTAATGTAAATTCAAAGAGGCAGATTAAAATTATTTGTGGATATCTCAAGTTCCACACACAAATTGTTTATATATAGGAACAATGGAACTTAATTTATCCTTTCACTGGTTTTACTGCTTCTTTCAAACATTACTTTCAGGGACAGGTTTATTGTGCTCCTGAATTAGGCAAGGAACCATTCATGAGTGGAACATTTACATTTAGGAAAAGAGGGAGGGAATCATCTTCTTCCTATCAAATTACTCCAATGTTCCCTTTGGAAACATTGGAAAAAGAAATAAAAGGAAAAAAAGAGAACTAAAACTCTGGTTTCTGATTGTCTTTTAACAAACAGAAGAATGCTTATTCAAAGAATTATAATGTATCCCTGCATTTTGCTGGGAACTTTCAGTTTTATAGTCTGGTCCCATGGTTACATGATCCCTGCCTAGGATTCAGGGGGAAGCAAGCACTTAACTAGGTTCCCTTCAAAGCTGTACAACAAAATTAAGAAATAGAGAATTCACACCAAAGTGTTACAAAATCCTAAAGTTCTGCATCATTTGCTGATTTGTTATATGCCAAACTTTATCCCAAGTTCACCTGGTCTTTGGACTCACTTTTCATCTTCAATGCTAAAAGAACACAGCCAGTGGCATCACACTACAATTTAAGCACATATCTTATATCTTGTTTTAACCTTTATATGTATGTATCAGCACCCATCATTTGTTCAATTTTTCCCATGGCCAAAACATCATTAAAAAAAGTGACTTTACCCATTGAAGATTATATTTATATTGGATGCTGAGCTTCAAGTTAATACATAGAACTGGCTGTGCTCTGTAATGGAGTCTCATGCAGGGCATTCTGGTCAGTGGGAACACAAAAAAGTTGATACTGGTGGAAGAGAATATTTTATTTATTTATTTATTTTTATCAATTGCTTCCAAGATAATAGGTATAAGTAAAAACATAGTTATGAATACATGGATACATATAAGAAAAATAAAAAAAATAAAGGAAACAATAGGACAGGGACGGTAGGCACGTTGGTGTGCTTATGCACTCCCCCTAGGAAGGGGGTGAGGTCAATAGTAGACAGTCTAAGGTTAAAGTTTTTGGGGGTTTGGGGAAGAAACCACAGAGTCAGGTAGAGCATTCCAGACATTGACCACTCTTTTGCTGAAGTCGTATTTCCTGCAATCAAGTTTGGTGCGATTAACCTTGAGTTTGTATCTATTGTTTGCTCTTGTGTTGTTATGGTTGAAGCTGAAGTATTCATTGACAGGTAGGACATTGCAATATATGATTTTTATATGCTATATTTAGATCGGACCGAAGGCGGTGTAGTTCTGGGTTTTCTAGGTCTAGAATTTCAAGTCTGGTGGCATAAGGTATTCTGCAACGAGTAGAGGAGTGGAGAACTCTTCTTGTGAAATATTTCTGGACTTTCTCAACTGTGTTAATATCAGATACGTAATGTTAGTTCCAGACTGATGAGCTGTATTCGAATATTGGTCTAGCAAATGTTTTGTATGCTCTAGTTATTAGTGTAATATTACCAGAGAAAAAGCTACATAAGATTAGGTTAACAACTCTCAACACCTTTTTGGCTATGTAGTTACAGTGGGCTCTAGCACTTAGATCATTAGAGATGAGTACTCCAAGATCCTTGACAGAGTTTGGATCATCAACAAGGTCTTGACTATTCAGCCTGTATTTTATTTTCTGATTTGTTTTGCCAATATGTAGGACAGAGCATTTATTTGTTGAGATTTGAAGTTGCCATTTGTTTGACCATTCTGATACATAGTCAAGGTCTTTTTGAAGGGTAGCAGTATTGTCTGTGATGTTGAATAGCTTTACATCATCAGCAAAGAGAACGCAGTTGCTCTTGATATGATCACAGAGGTCATTTATGTAGAGTATGAAAAGAGTTGGTCCTAGAACACTGCCTTGGGGGACACCACTATTGACAGGTACAGAATTTGATAGGACGCTCCCAATTTTGACCATTTGTTGTCTGTTTGACAGGAATGCTTCTATCCAGTTATGCAGTTGTCCAGAGATACCGTAAGATTTTAGTTTTAGTAGTAGTTTGTCGTGTACCACTGAATCAAAGGCTTTACAGAAGTCTATGTAGACTGAGTCTATTGCTTTGCCCTGATCAAGTTGTGTGGTCCATATGTTTTTGCAGTGTAAGAGTTGCAGATTACATGATAATTTTATTTTATTTTATATTTATAAATATATATAAAATATTTGTAGCTGAGGATTGAACTGTGGGTTCTTGGTGGTGTTTGAGCTTGGTAGCATTGATTATGTTACCTAGTTTGGTAATAAAATGTCTGCAAGAAAACAACCAAGCTCCCAGAGCACCAAGGACCCCACAAAAAGGTGCTTTTTCATCAAAAACCCTGAATCATTTTCCATATGTTCAGAAACTATCCCCCTAAATCTCTGGGTCTGATATTCAGGAAGTTTGTAGACTTCTAATGGAAAGTCAGTTCTTTCATGATATTCCTTACATCTAAGTAGATCAGACGGGAAATCAACACCACAGGAGAAAGGTTAGAACTACCTTTATTGAGATTGGTTATAACAATCTCTCAAATATCAATATATCGTATCATTTCCCCATTCTTCTACTACAGTGAATTTCTGCCTAAGGTATTTTCCAATGTTATTTCACTACTCTGGACTTAAAAAGATAATTCATCTCTTTTTGGTTAGTTTCTCCCCCCACCATTTCTGTCAAGGTCAAAAGGTCAGCCCAGAAGGCCTGTACTGAACCAGATTTTGATTCTAAATCAGTTTACAACAAAAAATGTGTGAAAATGTTGGTAATTATATTTAAAAAGAGAGCTTGCTTTAGGGCAATTTTCATTTTAAAATTTTATGGTGGGGACATATACTTGTTAAAGATCAAAGCAGATGATTTGAATGTTAAATAAAAGTTATAGGACATAAGATTTACAGTTTTATAAATTTTCCTTCATTTAATTGAACTTTAGAAGAAAAATGGGATAAAAATAAATCAATAACATGCATGGAAAGTCTCTGGATATCTCTTGATAGCATGTTTAAATAGCTACACTTTTTGTGATTAAGACAAATTAGAAAAAAAATGATACCCTGTCAACATGTAAAGTTACTGGTAAGTGGAGATGGTTTTAATTGTTGTCAAATGAAAGGATTTAGTTCATATAATTTTCACCTAAACATGAGAACCCATTAGATACTAGATTTTTTGCATATTATATGAAGAGAACGTTCATTTCCTTTTATAAAACATCTAGGTGCGGGGGTGGGGAATAGAGACTTTAAATAACTTTATAGCACATTAAAGTATCTTTATCGTGCATTACTGATTTCTTGCAATACCTTTCTATGGGATTCTGGAAAACCTGCCAAAAATGAATCCAGTTTCTAAAATGAAGTTATTACTTCTTAGAACAAAAAGGGCCTTGAAATTTTGTTGGCTAAAGTATTTATCCTTGAGCCGAACATATGGCACAGGACTGTATAAGATTCATTGTAATGTTTACTCAGATAAATGCAGGGTAAGACAAATTAAAAACCTAATTCTGTCAAATGTTATTATTTCCACTTTTTGGTGCTCGAAGAAAGCTAGAATGTTAAAAAAGCATGATATGAGTTTATTAATGACTTTGTGCACAAAATTGTATTTTACTTTGAAAATAAATAATTGTGGTAAATTCCTCATCAAATATATTTATTTATATGGACTCATGACAGCTTACAACTGTATTAAATCATACTTAATACAACATGGATACATACATACATACATACATACACACACACACACACACACACACATATATATCTGTCAAAAGCTTACAATACAACAGAAACAAGAATAAACATAAGTTTAAATACAAGGAATAGGAACTAATAATTGGGGACAATAGGACAGGGACGGTAGGCACAATTGTGCGCTTATGCACGCTCCTTGCAGACCTCTTAGGAATGGGGTGAGGTCAATAGAGGTTAGTTTGAGGGTAAAGGAGTGGGGGTTTGAGCGGGTGACCGCAGAATCAGGTAATGAGTTCGAGACATTGATCATTCTGTTGCTGAAATTGTACTTCCTGCAATTGAGTTTGGAGTGGTTTACATTTAGTTTATATCTGTTGTGTGCTCTTGTGTTGTTGTGGTTAAAGCTGAAATATTCATTAACTGGTAAGATGTTGTAACATATGGTTTTATGTACAATGCTTAAGTACAATCTTAGTCGGCATAGTTCAAGGTTGTCTAAGCCTAGAATCTCAAGTCTAGTGGTGTAGGGTATTCTGTTGAGAACAGAACATATAATAGACACACACACAATAAAAATGCATGATGTTTAAATCAGCCTGTCAAGCCCAAAATTGACATAAGTGTAGCCATTTTAGTTTGTCTTAGTATATATTCTTTTTCTTATTTTCTCTCTGGTAGTAATGGGAAGAAGGGTTTCGGGCTTGCCACATTCCTAAGAGGGGAGGAGTGGAGATAAAGAGAGTGTTATGGCTAGGTGATCTTCTTTCCTGTGGGAAACGAGCTGTCCGGGCTTGGACACCTGGAGGTGGAGATTTATGACATCAAGCAATGTTGAATTACTTCTATTGGAGAATGTGACTTTTGGGATTGTTTCTAACTTCTAACATTGTGGGGTAATTCCGGGTTGGGTCAGATCCGGAATTACTATGGACTTTGCCAATTTGATGCTTTCCTAAATAAAAGAAATCTTTTTGAAAGATGGACTTTGTATTTTTCTTTTTTAATGGATTTCATCACTTGGAAACCTGACACAGCCACAATTACATGACAAAATTGAAATGTCCATGGTAAGACTAAATAACCTTAACTCTATAACATCAAAATGCAATTCAATTATAACCAGCATCCTTAGTACAGCACACATAATTGCATAAAACAAAATCACATAATTAGAAATTAGCCAACACCAGCCAGATGACATCAACTATCCAAGTCTGTCTAAAATAATTCACCATTTAATACTTTCTTGAAGTCTATTACATTCAAGGTAATCCTGATATTGAAAGGGAGATTATTTCAAATTATTGCAGTTGTTACAAAAAAAAAAAAAAAGTCTTCACACATACACCCTCATGAAAATACGGGAACTGTTGAATCTTGTAGAATATAGGATGAGGGCAAATACATATTTTTTTTAGGGAGGCAGTTCTTTTATTTGTGTACTGATAGTAGGACTAAAAAATAAATTCTTTGTACTAGAATTTCAGCAATGATTGATAATGTTTCATAAGATAGAACTGAAACCTTTTTTCATTTTTATTTCATGTACTGTATGCTACCTGTTATTTGTAAAACATTTGTGGAAGGTATACTTCAAACTGTTCTCTACTTTGGGAAATGAGCCATATTGTAACAGGACTTCAAAAAAAGGTTGCAGTTGTAATTTTTAATTAAAGTTGAATACAAAACCATATTGTTCTGTCCTTCTGTCTATCTTCAAATATTCTTGAAATGAAATTAGTTTAAAAGATGAATTTAAGATCAAGAAACTTTTTTGTAGTATTTATCTCCTTCTACAGCCATTGTTGCTGTTCTTTAATTTGAGACAGTTGTGAATTAAAAGCTTTGGAAGAATAAAAATGCATGGAACAGAAGGCAAAAGAACAAGGAGATGAATATTGGTTGGCCTTTGTCCAGTTCAAATAAAATGGCACATGGCAAGCAAAAGATAATAATCAAACAAATATTAAGACTAAAGTCATAATTTAGAAATAATCTGTTTCACAGACTTTTTAGATTGAACGAGATCCAGGATTTTTCGGTTATGTTTAGTTTAATGCAGATCTTATTCACAGTTTATGTTCAAGCTTGTTTAGTCATAAAGTATTTTAGGATATATTGAAGTTTTCTCCTTTTATAATTATTGTTCTGGTTGATCTACCTTTTGTAAACTCTATTTTTAAATTGTTTTCTATAACAGATTGTGGGCAGTGGTGGGATTCAAATAATTTAACAACCAGTTCTCTGCCCTAATGATTTCTTCAACAACCAGTTCACCAAACTGCTCAGAAAGTTAACAACTGGTTCTCCCGAATTGGTGCGAACTGGCTGAATCCCACCACTGATTGTGGGAGTTAAATGTATTTTTTATAAATAGATTTGATAGTTTATAAACATATTTAATTTTATACCGTAGTGTTCTATTTTTTGAATCCCAGAAGTGCAGTGATTTTCATCTTCTTACCACTATAAAAATGCAGTTATGAACAGTTAATAATTTTTATATTTAAACATGTTTCATTTAAGATGCAGTAATAAATTTTACAGTGTGGATTATAGCAACACATTCCATCCATAATGTATAATACATAATAATGTATAATACATAATAATGTATTATGGGGGTCTTGAATTTAAAGCTGTTTGTTTATTGTGGTAAACAACAATTACCTGGATTAGTTAAAATATACTTGGAAGCAAATATAACAGCCTTTATTTGATAGGACACAACTGGAGGTTTTATTTTCTTCAGGGTAAAAATATTTCCATTACATCTTCATTATTTTTAAAGTGTAGGTCTTGTATTAAACATGAGGTTTTAGTTGATGTTGGTTAATTTTGCAATTATGCTTTTCAATTTATATTATCTAAGCATTCTAAGCATATGTTAATTTTTAACATGTTAATTTTTAACGTATCACTGAAATCACTGGGGATTAATTGTACTTAATTTTAATACATCATATTCACATTTCTTATATGATCCTTTTTCTTTTTCTTTTTAGTAATCTCCTGAGTAAACAGGCCAGAGATTTAGATGATTAATACTTAAACATTCAGCTATTATTCTGGAGAGATGTTTAAAAGGATGTATTAAAAACTAATTGTGCATAAACCAAACCTTTTATTATTAATAATGGTAGACATCTCATTGATATCTCTCATTGCAATTATAAATAACCTACATAGTTATTGTTCTATTATTATGAAGTGCCTAAATAGAAGGAAGGTTAGAATTCATATGCTCCGACGTCTAATTAATTCAAGATAGGAAAGTAGGTACAAAGCAATGTTTTGTGAGATTTAATCCACATTGTGAGAACTTTCATGTTAAATGTCAGAATTTTACACATGGGTTCCTTTAGTTAAAGATTAATTGCATCATACATTAAATCAAATATGCAATAAATATAAACTGACTTACATTAAAGAGAATTGAAGGATTGATAATGTAACATATTTCAAGACCTATATATAATGAAATTGAAAACTAAACATATTTTATTCTTATGTTAACCAGTTTAAAATGCAGTCAGTCAATGATGTATTAACAAAAGATTGTAATATATATATATATATATATATATATATATATATATATATATATATATATATATATATATATATATATATATTGTTGTTTTTATTTATTCCCTACCTTATTCATAGTAAGGAAACCCTTGAATCCCAAATGATTTGCCCACAGTAAGATTAATTTTTGAATAGACATGCATAGGATCAGGGTTTTATAGATCTCACGTAGAAAAATATTAATCTTAAATGAAGTACTCCTTTTACATTAGTTAAATTTTAATTGCTACATTGTTATTTGAAATTAATTCTTCATTAATCAGCTTGATTAATAATAACATTGTTGAATAGTCATACATTCATCATATAGATCTTCAGAATAGATCTGAAAACAGTCTTAGATAGGACTGCTCAAAGAAATGGTCATTTCATTGTGCTATAATACAACCAAAACCAAGAATGGAGAGATGTAACTATTGGCAAAATATTTTAATGAAAAATGAAGGAACAAAATTCTTATCTAGTTTGAGGGTCAAATTTCATAAATATATCTATTTGTAACTCCACCTTAATGGTGTATAATTTATTAATTGTTAATATTGGTGCATAAACATTGTCATATCTTTAAACACAAAGGTTTTAATATTGCATTATTTTTCAACATAGACTGCCAAATAATTTTTATTTGAGGACCTTGAGTGAGTCTTGCGGGATACCCAGGATTTTAGGACCACACATTAAGAAACACTGATTTAGAGATGTTGGTTTCATTCATTCACTCATTCATTGCTGTGAGCATCCTAGAATTATATTTCCTAACATGGGTAGCTGTATAAGCCTAATAAAGAAATATTGAAATGGCAAAGAAAGCAGTTCACCCTGTTATAAAAGAGAGTACTAAATGGATTTCTGCTACAAGATCATTGAAGTCATTGAACAGATAAAACAGAGTAATCAAAATACACATCAGCATCTTTAGGCTGATGTTGAACCTTAAGGTAATTAAAACTGTCCTCTATTCACACAACCCATTACTGATCATGTTATTACATTATGTTAACTTCATTAAAAAAAACCAAGGCTATATATTTTAACTTTATTCAAAATATATAGTTAAAATAAATTAAAGGAAGCTTACTTGGATGTTATGCTAATGATATTACCCTAGTAGCCAAACATACAAAGGACATTCATGCTCTTGTAATAAAGCCAGGGAATACAGTGAAAAAAAAAGGGCTAAAATAAAATACAAAGACCAAACTTTGTCAAGGGCAATTGGTACAATAAGCAGCCTTAGAACTGACAAGGAAGATACTAAAATAGTGCATACTAATGCTTTCTAGCATCAACTATCAAGAGTCAAGAAATATGCTGCAAACTAGCACTTAGTAGAGAAGTAGGCGGCCTTGGAAAAGATAGTCAGGTACCAGAATAGTGCAGTATTCTCTGTGATGCTTTGAGGAAGTGAAAGTGGAACTTTGAAGAAGTAGAGTAGAAATAATATTTATAGTGTTGGAGAAAATTCCTGAGAATTTTCAAGAAAGCCAACAAAGCAAATAAATGAATCATCAAACAAATCAACCAGAATTTTCACCTGAGGCACAAATGATCGGACTCAAATTATCCTACTTGAGACACACAATGTGAAGACACAGCTCACTGGCAAAGGCTGTAATGCTGGGAAGGATGGGAGGAATGAGAAGAGAAGGACAACCTGTAGTCAGATGGATGGGTTGCAGTGGCAATGTATGTATTGTTGGAAAGCCAGATTAGAGACAAATTGTCATGGAAAAAAACTATCTGTTTGTTAAGAGTTTACACCAACTTGATGGCACATAATCAACCACTTAGTCTGACTATTATGCCTCAGATGCTACTCTCCTTTTCCATGACTGTTCTTCTCTTATTCTTTCTGTGACTGTGTGAGGAATTTCATATCTACAGTTGTAAAGAGCTATCTATTTCCTCCTTTACTTTTTGTTGCTTTTTTTAACTTGCACCCAAACTAATGTTAATACTGTTCTGGTAAACATGCTGTACATTTTTACGTGTAATAAAATAAACTTGCAAACTGGCTATTTCTTTGACCATATGGACCTTTTTCAGCTAATAACATTTATAATGAACCTCACTTTTCCAAATAAACTATTTATAGAAAGGGAAAAAAACTTATTCAAAAGGATAAGATACTGCTATCTTAGTTTCTTCTTTGTATATAGACAATTATGTTACAGTAGAACAGTCAAGCGATATATGTGAGTATTTTGCAGAATCTATTTCTTGCTTTAAATGTCATTTAATTAGTTTGTTCATCATAGTCTCTACATAATAACTATAAAATTAGTTCTGAAATGAGGTAATTAATTTTTGTTTATAGAAAAAAACAAGAAGTGTTCATAATAACCTCAGGGTTGATAATGGGAAAAGTCCAATTACATTTTTTTAGCATTCAGTAGCTAAATGGATTGAGCAGATGGTAGCACCTAGTCAAGAAGCTGTTTTGGAAAAAGACAAGCAGTATTGCATCAACCAATCACCACCAAATGCCAAGACTTTAGACAGTCTGGAAGGTTAAAAGAAACTCTAGAAAAAATAAAATAGCAATCCACTTCCACATTTTTGCAAAGAAAACAATATTAATATGTCCATGTTACCAGACACCAAGACCAACTCGCATATAAATGAATGGTCTAATAAAATTGAATTAAACTTGTGTACTTGATTATAATTTTAATCAGGATTTGCAACGTGATTTGAAATTGATTAAATGCCCTATTCAAATGTGAATGGAGAAGATTAATTCTGCATTATGGTAAGGGAAGATAAACAATTGTATACTGATAGTCTTTTAGTCATGGTTAAAAGATTAGAATCATTGTATTTTGAAATGAGTTGTTAGCAAAAGAAAACAAAAAATGCTTTCCAATATTTGGATGTGTTTTCTATCTCTAGTTTTTTTTCCTGCTATCTCAAGAGTTGGATGGAAAAGATCCTGTGGTAAAAGAATTTAGCAGCAAGTTTACTTAAAGCAGTCCAACTGTGCCTCCTTTGCATATTTATTCACAAATAGGACTTACTCCCAGGAAATTAAATATAAGATTGTAGTTAAAGTAGTTGAGGGTTTCCAAAAGCTTTGAGTTGGGCTTATTTCCATCCCATGGGAACTCTTCTGTAGAAATTCGTAAGAAGTCTTTTAATTAAATACGACAATAAATACTGAAGGTGCTGGCGGCCTGCATGGCAGCCCAGCTCCCCCTTTTTGGAAGGGAACACTGCAGCCCCCAACTAAATCTCCAAAACAGCCTGAAAATGTAGCCACAGCAAATACTATCTCCTATATAGCCCTCAAGGATTTCCCAAAATAAAATTTAATTAAAATGCATTCCAGCCCAAAAGAGTTCCTCATCCCCAATCTACATTATTGATATTTAACAGCATGGATAATTATCACCAGAGTTATAAAAATTGACAACTGTAATATTACTTCGAAGCTTTGAGTATTGCATTTTTCAGAGTAACTCTGTTTCGGATGGAGAGAGGGTCAAAATGGTGAGTGTGCCTAGGCCATCAAAGCCCACTATTTGTTGTATATATGTATGTATGTGTGCACATAAAGTATATAGTACACACATATAAATACAGAAGGGGGAAGGAATGTGTTATTGGAAAGGAGAGGAAACATTAATCATTTATAGATAGTGACTAATAATTAGGTGTGACGAAAACATTTCTTCTTTTATAAACTGATGAATTTTTATTTGGGTTTATCAAGACTATCTTAAGTTTCTTCTATAGACTTTACTTTTGTTACTAAGCATTAACTTCTATTTTTGGAAGACTGGACAGTTAAATCTTGTTCCCCCTTTAGTTGTCTGACTTTTCATTAACCTCACTTTGATTTTGTGAGTCCATCATTGGTACAGTTTCAATCAGCCATACACATATTGAAATGCTTTTCTTTTAAGTCAAGGATAGATTTTTATGCTGGTAGCACATTTGGGGTTTTGAGAACATACTGTAATGTGACCGTGCCAATCGGGTGGGATTCTACCAGTTTGGCCAAGTTTATAGAACCAGTAGCGCCGAAGAGCAGCTGATACCGAACCTGTTTGCTGCAGCGATCTTCTGGACTTCTTTCTGTTTGGCCCACCTGCCCGCCCAGGCTCTAGGCTGTGCTTTATTCCCTGCTTTTTCCTCCTCAGCTGTTTTGCACAACACAGCTGAGTGCCACTCGTCAGCAGGAGAAGGTGCTAGAGCTGGTAATTTATAAATAGTGTAGTGCGCGCTCACCGAACCGGTTGTTTGGCCAGTAGGATCCCACCCCTGGTGCCAATACAATCATACCATATTAATTTTACCAATTCACTAACAACCATGCTGGGCATTTAGCATTAGCTCCTCCCATGCTATGTAGCATATTGGGCAGCAAGGAATTTCTAGGATTTTTGGTTTGGAGTGAGTACATCATGTTCTTCCCATGTGATGTTTAAAAAGTTTAAGATGTCCATGAACATTCTTCGCCATCTATTTTGAGGACATTATCTTGGTTGTTTGGCATTGGGGGGGATCCATCTCATTGCCATCTTGGGAATTCAGTTACTTTCCAAATGGAGTATATGGCCTTCAAGCTGGAGTCTTCTGTGTGCAACTATGTTATGTAATTTGTAGGAAAAATTCTTTTGGAGTACTTCTTTGTTGGTAACATGGTCGAAATAGCAAATCTTTAGGATTTGACAAAGACAATTTTGTTGAAAGATGCCTTTGTTGCTGGGCATGGCCAGTGAACCCATTCAACTGAAGGTCAACTAACCTTTTTCCAGAATGCTCTTATTATCCTGAAAGGAATTCTGTGGGATGAAAACTATTACTGAGAGTAGATATGATGCTAGAGATTTGTACTTTACTTTGTAACAAGTCAGGGAACCTTTTATTATAATTTAAATAATATGTAGAAAGTCAAGTTGGCCAAAAAATTGGGTGTGCTCCAATACAGATAGTCCTTCGGTTACAACCACAATTGAGCCCAAAATTTAAGTTGCTAAGTGAGTGTTGACCTATTTTATAATCTTTCTTGCCATATTTAAGTGAATCACTGCACTTGTTAATGAGTAAAATGGCTGTTAAATGAATCTGGTTTCCCCATTGACTTTGCTTGTCAGAAGGTCACAAAAGAGGGTCACATAATCTTGGGACATTGCAACCTTCATAAATATGAGTCCACTGCCAAGCGTCTGAATTTGTATGATGTGTCCATGGGAATGCTGCAGCAGCTGCAAGTGTGAAAAATGGTCATAAGTCACTTTTTGCAGTGACATAACTTTGAATGGTCACTTAATGAACTGTTGTAAGTTCATTGTAGAGGAATCTAAGGGAACTGATTGTCATAAGTACCAACTTGTCTATTCCTATTCTAAGGTCATACATAATGCCAATTTTCTCAAAGATCAATTTTTCAATTCTGAATTATCTAGTACTTTCTTCAGCTTTGTCTGTGTTCATAAAGCTATGATTGACTCAAACAATCATGAAATTTCAATTATTTGACCCTATTTATTATAAACAGCCATACATTTAATAATAAATATTACACTCTCAAGTTTTAGCTATTTGGCTAAAGGCATTTTCTCCAACCTGGTTCTTTCTAGAAGTATTCAGTTGAAATTTCTGTGTTCCATAACCAGCATGGCTATTTAGAATAAATCAACTTGGTATAAAGTCTTTGAAGTAAAGAAGAAACTTATCTAAAATAAAAGTCCACCCTGAATACCCTGAATGATTAACAAAATTTCAGATAACCGTTTTCATTTTTGTTAACTTTGCCATATTCAAGATATTATCAAGCCCTTATAATATTTAAGAATGTTTATTATTGTGAAAACAGAAAAAATGATAAAGCTCTAAAGCTTTGAAAAGCATTGAGCTTCTCTAAGTTGGCCAGCAATCTGGAGAGTGTAATTACCAATGAAATTTATGATACAACTTGGCATATTGAGCAAAGTAGTATGCAGTTTATGTTTCCCCATTGCTTTTCCAAATTTAAAATTAAACAATAATTTTAAATGATCATGTGAAATTAAAGATGGATAAACTTACCAAAATAACAGTTCTTTGTTACCAGCAGAAATGATGTTAATGGAATCAAAGGGGGCAAAATAAGAATTGGTGAATTAAATAATTCTACAAAACTCTATTGCTTAAGGCTGTTTCCTGTAATGGTAAGTGATTACAGGTTTTGCATGAATCTGGAGAGAATATTTACATTGCGGTCAAAAATAAGTTTCTGATGAATGAAAACAGTTCTTTTGTGGCAATATTTATTTGTAATTTCTGTGTTGCTTTTTTAGTCTTTGTATTTTTTACACTTTGAATTGGAAGAAGATGGGAATAGCTTTAAAATTGTAGAAAGAAATATTAGTATCCTATACTGAGATGCTGACATGTAAAAGATCTGCAAGATCTAGTAATAAAAGTCAGAGAGTCCGGGAGAAAAAAAATAGGATTAAAATTAAATATAAAGAGATCAACCTAATGATAGCAGGAACAACAGCCAGGCTTAGAATTGACAGTGAAGATATTGAGATGGTAGATCACTTCTGCCTTCAGGGATCAACCATTAATAATAAAAGAATAAACAATCAAGAAATACTCCGCAGATGAGCACTTGGTAGAGCAGCCACAAAGATCTTTTGTGAGATATATCTGTAGAGAGTTCTAACTCAAGGCACAACTGACTTGGTTCATATTATCATATATGGACATATTATACAGTTACATATTATGGGAAGTCCTTGCTCTCTGGAAAAGTATAATGTTGAAAAAGATGAAAGGTAATCAGAAGAGGACTATCAGGAGCAAGATGGATGGATTCAGTTGTAGCGTCAATGGGTGGACTATTGAGAGATCTAAAGAATTAGATTAGGGAAAGATTGTCATGGGATAAAATATGTGTGGTTCCTAAGTGATTTTATAGCATAGAATTGTAAATCATCTCACATCTCACAAGACTATACAGAATAATTCATGTGTATGAGAAATGGAATGGTTTGACTAGTATGTGATAAAATAAAAAACCAGTAAAGTAAGGTTTATTGTTGAATTGCTGAATATAGCATTCCTGCATAGTAAAAAAAAATGTTGCAGTTTCCTGTTTCCTAATATTATTTTGCTGAAACAATACCTGTTTAGTCAATATTTCTTAGTCTTTTGATTTCCTATTTAATTTTTGCAATTTTAAGTTTTTTAAAATTTGTAAAAAATAAGCAATGTGATTTCAGCACATTAGTTTTCTAGTCTGTAAAACTGTTTTGGTGGTAGAGATATTATAACCGAGGTTAAAATAACAGTTCTGTTGATATAGTGTTGACAGATTTTTCTAAATGAAATGCATGCTTTGAATATATATATTCATTAAACAAAATTGACCATCTGTTACATGATGGAGAAAGAAAAATAGCAATAAATTTCACTTCATTAACACAGACTGAAACATGTGTCTACCCATTATTCATGAAGTATTTATGTTTTACAGTTTAGATATCTCCTCTTAATATGATAAAAATGCAATTTGGTCTTAATAGTCTCAAAAGATCAATCTTAATGTGTATGGGTTTTTTTATGGAGCTTCCATTTGATGATTACTTCAACATTAAAACTCTGGAAATGTCCCTATCAATATGTATTGATGGCAGCCAGTTTAAGTGAAAATCAAAATAACATGGAAAAAAGAATAAATATCATGAACATGTTGGGATCCCATGTAAAGATTTTTTATTTATTTATTTTCTGTAGATCCAGGATGATATATATTCTGCATCCCATTCTGTAAACAGAATAAAACTGTTTTGTTTTTTTTGTAGAATAGATTTTGAAGCAGGCAGGCATGAGATGATGTAAGACATATTAAGTATATTAGCTAAAAACTAAATTACTACGTTCATATTAAGAACTTTTCCAGTATGCATTTCAAATCCAGTTCATGCTAATTTAAGTGAAATTAATATTCTTTAAGAGGCAGAATTCACAATGTCATGTACTACTGTTAATAATTCAGATTCCATTGATGATATTGATATTAATTATTACTTAATTGTTTGAAAACAATGTAAACTACCTTCAGTGGCAGGATTGTATCATGGTACTGGTTTTTGGCCAATATTGTCACCACTCAGAGCCATTTTGTGTAATGAAACATATGGAAATTTCAATTTTAGAGCATGCCATTGAATAGTAGCTGCTAAAATCAGGGATAGAAAAAAAATTGCCTTCATGCTCTGCATTATTTGCTAAGTTAACTCAATATTGACAGGCTTCCATGTGCTGTTATGAAAAATAAAAATGTAATGTTAGTTAAATCTACATTTGTTTTAATAATTTGCAGTCATGCTACTTTAATGGCTAAAAAATGGGTGCTGTGCTTTCATGAAATCCAAAGCACTTCTTTCAAATAAAACATGAACAGCCTTAATGGGAAATAGGGTCCTGGACCAGCTGAAGTTTTGCCCTGAACCAACTGAAGCTTAATTAGAACTCACCATGAAATGTATCTATGGTGTAAATGACATCTAAAGTATTATATTAAATTCCAATCTAGATTTTTGTTTTATAGAATGCTAGAAGATGATCTAAAGTTGAGCAGTGATGAAGAGGAGAGTGACCAGGTAAGAAATTTGGAATTTATTCATTTTTTAAGCTGTTTATTCATTAGATTTATATGCTGACTTTTCTTAAAAAGCTGAAAACAATTGTCCTATCTTAAATTTATGGGTTAATGTATAATTATGATTGTATACATTATTAACTAAGTCCCATTCAAAAAAATCACTTTATAATTTAATGAACTCAGCTATAAGGAATTACAAGTAGTCCTCAACTTAAAACAATTCATTTAGTGTCTACTCAAAGTTACAATGCTCTGAAAAAAATGACTTAGGACTGTTTTTCTCACAAAGGTATGTGATCCCCATGGCATGTGATCAAAATTAAGATGCTTGGCAACTGGTTCATATTTATGATGGTTGCAATGTCCCGGGGTCATGTGATCACCTTTTGTAACATTTTGACGAGCAAACTCAATAGGGAAGCCAGATTCGCTGTATTACTAATTTAACAACTGCAGTGATTCACTTAACAAATGTGACAAGAAAAGCCCTAAAATGGGGCAAAACTCAATTAACACCTGTCTTCCATAGCAACATAAATTTTGGGCTCAGTTGTGGTCATAAGTTGAAGCCTACCTATAATCATAATGAGGAAAACAAAATAGAGGGCTGTCAGTTTCTAATAATTATATCACCATACAAGTTTGTAGTTCCTTTGATTACATAACTGTATTTTCCCTTAATTAATATAATTCATTCAGTACTTAATATGATTATTACACAATGATCAGAAGGAGGTCTAATATGTGAAAAGAAATATTCATATTTTACAAGCATGAATTTGTAGGCAGAATTTTCTTTCCCCTAAGCTGCAGCAAGATTTGCCACCGAGTTTTTGTGGCAGTGCAAATTTATAACCCACAGAGTTAATCAATCTGCATTCAGCAGCTTAAACATATTAAATAGAACCCGTGTGCTTGTCTGGAAAATGTAGCTAAAGTTCATTTGGTCTGTTTGCCGCTCCAACTCCTAAGATTCATAAAAGGCAATACCCGGGTATATGCTTTTGGCTTGTATTTTTAAAAAATGTTAAAATAATATAAATACAAGCTAAAAAGGCAGCTACAAAATAATCTTTGAGACCTGCCTCTGAATTGGAACTCTGGATATGCAGGAAAGAAAAACCACTGGATGCTTTAGATAGTAACATAGGGAAGGGCAGAAGGTTTTGTAAAAACATTACAATATATACTTATAGTTTGTAAAATTGCTAATTATGCTATATGTTGTGTACCTGGTTGAAATATTGTACATCATTTTTAGATATTAACATGAAGAATACGTATACATACACACACAAATACTGCAGGTAGTCCTCATTTAACAACCACAATTGGGACTAACAACTCAGCCATTAAATGAAGCAATTGCTAAGTGGAATGACATCTTAACATTGTAAACCACTCAGAGTTACCCTGTGGTAAGTTGGGTAACCAATAAATTTAATAAATAAATAAATTCTGGTTATGATCTCACTTTAGCTTTCCTTTTCTTTATAGGCCTACAAAGGTTGTAAATGCAAGGATTGGTCATAAAGGTTTTTTCCCCCATCACTGTTATAACTGCAAATGATCACTAAATAAGGAAATTGCTAAACAAGGACTACCTATAAGGTCATATTGGAATATATATGAGCAATTATTGCGGGGAGCGGGGGCAGAAGAAACAAATAAAAGCATGTGCATCATCACAACAATATGCACTGTAAATGATGCATGTCATGTACTTGCATTAGATGTCATTTGTGCTATCCAGGCATGAAGCAGAGGCCATTATTTCGATATGATTGTGGCTTGTTCAAAATGCCTATGAGAATATAGCTTCCTTAATCTCTCAACCAGCATATTGACTTGTTGAAGGTAGGAATTACAGGCCAGTGTTTGGAAAGGAATAAGTTGGGATTTAAAAAAAATAAATAAATATTTGCTTCCTATGCATTCTATAAGAGAATAACTTGCAGAGCCAGGGATGGTGCTGATGAAAAAAAAGATCTGCCTAGAATCACTACCTAGTCACAAATGAACTTGACTGCCATTGACCCTTATCTAACATTAACCACTTGTTGACCTGTGAGAAGATTCTTGTGCAAAGGGCTTTTAGCAATAAATCAGTTAAATTGAACCTTCCTATGTGGACCTGGTCTTTCATGCCTGACATATTCATCTGTTCTCATCTCACCATTAAAAAATGTAGGACAAATCATCTGAACACTTGAAAACAGCAGATTAGTAAATGTGATAGGAACTCGGGTGCCATTTGAAAGAGCTCTATATATGTTTTACTAAGAACAAACAAGTTGTCTGTAACTTATGAGGCATGCATTATAAATCAAATGTTATCCATTTACTGATATGAAGATGTAATAAGAAGTAGAGATGGTAAATTACAGCTGTTATCAAAGATGCAATTCCTAAGTACAACTAATGTTGCACTGTCATTTACAAGATAAAACAGACAACTTTTCTTGCATAATTTCATGTGGTATAAAACTGATAATAGCAAGAGTTTTATTTTTTTTATTTTATTTGGTTTGTCAATTGCTTACAAGATAATAGGTATAAGTATCTTTCCCATAGAAGATGAATTCTTGTGTTTTTACTTTATAAAAGACACCAATGATAGAAAAATACATGGAAATTAGACAGTCAAGCAAGAAGAAAGTAGGTAGAAACAGGAAGAAATGATGAGGACAAACATAACATTAAATTGCTAGTATAAAAGTAGAATGTGTTTAGATAAATGGTAAGTTATCTTCCTTCAGAACATCTAGACGGGTGGGATTCAAATTTTTTAACAACCAGTTCTGTGGGCATGGCTTAGTTGGTGGGCATGGCTTGGTGGTCATGTGACTGGGTGGACGTGGCTTGGTGGTCATGTTATTGGCTGGGTATGGCCAACTCAATATCACTCACATCGAAGCACGCATCTCCTCGCCTGGCCTCTCATGACTGGGGATGCTGCAACAGTTGTAAGTGTGAAAAACGGTCATAAATCACTTTTTTCAGTGCCACTGTAACTTTATATGGTCACTCCACACAAGCAAAGTACCAGCAAAAAAGGAAAAAAAAACCTCCAGAGAAGTTCCAGAGACAGGAAGTCTAGTCCTGCCAAGAATGTAATAAGGGTTAACAGAAAGGCAGTTTCTGTAAGCAATACGAGAATGTTTCCTTCCTGCCTTCCTTACAGGATTAGGCCAGTAATTTCTTCTAACAACCGGTTCTCCGAACTGCTTAGAATGTTAACAACCAGTTCTAGCGAATAGGTGCGAACTGGTAGAATCCCACCCCTGCATCTAGACCATCATTGTGTTTCTTTCCAAAATGAAAGACAGGTTGAACATGAAGAAGTTCAAGTTGCTTCACTCTGATCAAGAGGTATTTAGAAACAGTAAAAAGAATCTGTCATTCACCCATCCATTCATATCTTTCTGTCTTTAGAATCTTCAGTGCCCATTCTAAGCCTGCTTGTTAGAGCTGTTGTTATTAATTTGGTGTCTTTATATTTTAGTCCTATTTTTTCACTGAACTCCTTGATTTTTATGACTACAGCTTACCGATTCTTTGCATTTTTGACTGTAACATCAGTTAAGGGTGGGCAATTGATGTTTCTTCCTCCAGTTTTAAAAAGTATCTTCTTCCAAACCTGCTTCCCTTAATACATATTCAGAATATAGTCTGAATAATGTACAGAATTACCCTCAGTTTACTTTTGTTTTTGTTGTGAATGAATAAAAGTAACTAAGCCCAAATGCAAAGTAGGTTTTGGAAGCCTGCACATTTGATTGGTCCTTGAACAGCGAACAAGGATTGGTTCATAAAAGCCCCTGATTGGCCAAACTTGGGACACTTCTTATTGGTTATTGGTTTGAACCTTATGCACTTACTATTGGTTAATAGGGTAGCAGCCAACCCTATAAAAGGGTTACTGCTGCCCATAGCCTTGCTCTGTTCTGTTCTATTTACTGTTATTAAAGAGTTGAAGTCACTGGTCAGATGTCTGGTCTCCATTATTTCCCAAACTTAACAATTTTTAACTTAATAGTTGTAAATTTGGACTACTGGAAAGAAATGTAACTCTTGTAAAGGAGCTAGTTTGTTTCCCTTTATACAATGTGCCCAAATAAAATTTGCTCCTGATTTTGATACGTGACTGTAGCTATTGCAATATGGCAGCTTCGAACCAATTATCTGGGAGGAGGCAATTGTTGAAAGAAATAGCTTAAACCCTATTCCGCATGTTCCAGCATTCTGATCCTGTTCACATTATACACAGACACACTGCTTTTATAAAGTAAAAACACAAGAATTCAATGTCAAATCACACTCTAAACATACTTTTAAGTCATACCATTTCCAGGCTTTATAAATGCACCAGAAACTCTGGTTATTAAACAAATATCATTATGCGTTCTTTGAATAGATGTTGAGGAGAAATTTAGCAAACCACATAAAAGTGACCTCCTTACCTGTGGGTTAGCCTTCCCTAAGGGTGTATTATCTTATAAACTCCCAAGGTGAAACATTTAAAATCCCAACATTGCAAGCCAGATTAGCTGTGACAGCTTTCATTAATAGAGCCTTAGCTGTAGTGCAAAATTGGCTAACAAGATTTTAATAGAAGATGAAGTTTAATGATCACATTTAATGATCTCAGCAGCCACTGCCCTTTGCAACAGATGCTCATTACTTTTAAAAGCTTTCTTCTGTGGCTATCGCATGGCTGTGCCCCCCAAAATAGTGCAGATACAAGCTTGGTAGCACTGTATGTATACCACAAAGAGGCTTGATTTGAATGTGCATAATTGAGAGAAGGTCAAGTGCACATTCTGCAGTAATGACATTGAACATTCTCTGCTTTTCATAAATTATGCCAAATAAGCACTTATGTAGTGAGAAGGGGATGCCAATATAAAGACAAGAGGAAAGGATAGCATGTAAATTTCACAAGCTTGTGAATCTCTCATACTGTAATAAACAGCTCTTGTTTAGTAAGTTTATTCTGTTTGGGCTCCTGAGGCAAGTGGCAAGTAGGAAAGAGAAAATAAAGAAACAGCAGTGCAAGGAAATATCTGCTATTCTTTCATGACTGGATAACCTATCTACACAGAATATTCTCCCTCTAATTCCTCCTCTCCCTGTATAGACATTGCTCAAGTTCTTTTTATAAGCAAGGAAAAGAAGCAAAACAGATCTGCAAAACAGATGCTGAATATATCTGTTTCAGGGAAGCTACCAAAATAGGAAATACAAATTAATTGCACAAATTTTAGTCAAACTATTCAATATTGTAAAGCAAATAATTAACACTTGTAATGCTTGGGTATACATTGGTTTACAGATAATTGTACAACGATGTCATAGTAATCTGTCAGCAATTGTGATGCCATGTCTGAAATAATATTTCTTACCTTTCATTTCACCTCTTGAAAGGATGTTTCTTTTCCTTAAGTGAGATCACTTTTTAAAGGAGCTTAGAAAACAAGGTTGAGGGTCAATTCTTTTGTCAGTCAAGAATAATTAATGATACTGAATTATATATAAAATGGGCATTGTAATGTGTATGTGATCATCTGTCAATTAATAAAGGTTTCCTCCAAGGTAATGCTATCTGAGATAAATAAAAGACTTTATATCTTAATATATTGTAATTTTAATAGTTCTCAAAAAGCAGGATTAAAATAAATTATAACAGTAGCATGAGAGGTAAGACTGTATGGCCAACAGCAAAAATTATTTTAAATGAATGAGGCTTTGTTTGAATTGCCTTTATAAGCAAAACAACCTGATCCATTTTCCAGTGGTAATGTACAAATAATAATGTTATCCTTCTATTTTTACATTTTTCTGAACGTTGTAAATTTTTCTGGATATTTAAAAAGTTTCATAGAAATGTAAAGTTTTCTTACATACAGGTGTATGTTTGGAAACAGAGGTGTGCACATTCATAGCAGAGGCACTGCCTAAAAATTGAATAGCTATTTTTTAACCTTATTAGAAGCATTATTCAGTACATTTTGAGAAGCAATACAAGTAGTCCTTAACTTAGAACAGTTCTTTTAGTGACTATTCAAAATTACAATGGCACAGAGAAAAGTGACTTATGACCATTTTTATGATCATAAAAATGATCGTTGCAGCATCCCCATGGTTATGCAATCAGAATTCAGAAGCTTGGCAACTGATTCATATTTATAATGGTTTTAGTATCCCAGAGTCATGTGATCACTTTTGGCGACCTAACAAGCAAAATCAGTGGGAAGTCAGATTCATTTAACAACTATGTCACTAACTCAACAACTGCAGTGATTCACTTAACATCTTTGGCAAAAAAAGGTCATAAAATGTGGCAAAATTCATTTAACAAATGTCTCATTTAACAACAGAAATTTTGGGCTCAATTGTGGTCGTAAGTCGAGGATTATCTGTAAATAAAGGGTTTTGGTTTTTTTTACTTCACGTGCTATTTTTAGAGTGCTTCTACTTTCTTCCCCTTCAAAAGCCAAGCACAACTGTCATTCTGAAAAAGGTACACATCAGTTTAACATAAAAAGTGAACAGTATACATATTTAATACTTTGAAAATTATAATTAATATTTTAAATGCCTTGCATACTTTCATCATGCTGTTTTTTAAAAAATAGATGAATGCCTATGGAATTAAAATAGACATATGCATGTATGTGGAACTAAAATGGTTACAAATAGACTGACTATCCCAAAGGTGCTTTTTCAAGAGGCAACTGGACTTTCTTGTATTTCTTTGAAGACATTTCACTTCTCATCCAAGAAGCTTCTTCAGCTCTGACTGGAAAGTGGGGAATGGAGGTTTATTAGTGAGCAAATGACCCTGAGGACATAGATAATCGTCCAAATGGCCACAACAGCTCTCTAAAAGAAAGCAAATGACCAATAGAAATCCTTCCATTCCCCACATCCAGTCAGAGATGGACAACCATGACCTGGATGACTGAGAATCCCCATAGACAAATAGACTGACTTATCTCTAATTTTGGAATGGAATGTTTCAAATATATATCTTATCTATATTTTAGGGAGAGTCTGTTATTTCAGGTGAAAAAAAGAATATAACGGAATAGAAGTTAAATGTCAGAAAAAATAAATGCTGCTTAACAGGAGGTATGCTTCTATAGCATACTTCTCTTTCAGATATATCAGTTTCTTGAATTTATTCCATCATAGAATTTGAATTTCTGCCATCCAACCTGAATTTGAGGAAGCTGGCTGCAACTATATCTTCAAGCTATTTACATTGTGTATAAGAATTATGTTATACATAATGAGTGTTAGATGAAGATGCTCATCCCTGAAACTGCCAAAGAGACTATAGGCCACTACTGCACAGAATGCACATAAAACAGGATGGGATTGTGCGCCTTTGGCATATAGCCATGCTGGCCACATGACCATGGAAACTGTCTTTGGACAATGCTAGCTCCCTTGGCCAAAAAATGGAGATGAGCACCATGCCCTAGAGTCAGACGTGACTGACAGGGAAACCTTTACCTTTATATACCATTCCAAGTTCCTTGGATACAATAAAATATAACAAACATATTAAAGAATATTTTCATTCTTTACTACATCAATCAGTATGTTACAAAATGTTCACAATAAGGCAAAGTACAGTAACATGACGGGATAGAATGTAGTCCAGATTCCCATGAGGGAGAGGGTGCATTCTAGAGGAGCAAAAGACAGAGAAACATGGACAGTTTGTGTGGGAGGAAGAGAGTTAAGACAGCTCCTTTCTTAAGAGTTCTCAGAATATATATATTTAATGGTGCAAGCAGTCTGATTTGGTTTGGAAGAGTTCTGTCTATAGGTGAGAACCAATAAGGGAAACTGCTTAGAAGAACTTCAGCATATCTTTCTTGGTTTTTGGAGCCTGGTACTTAATGTCTTTTTGATAGTACACTTTTTAATAAAAATTCTTTAATATAAACTGAAAAGGTACATTCCAGAATGGATGAAAACAAAACGAGACTCTGTATTATAGCCAAGAAAATTGCCACTATAATTTGAGAACTCCTATTTTATAGATATCTGTCGGTAAAAAGTGATATAATGGTATGTTGAAAATCTTGAGGACAAGGTGAAGAGTGTTGCCTAGGGCAGGGTCACCAATCTTTTGGACTTCAGGGACCATCAAACTCATAATTTTAAATCCCAGGGACCACTAACCAGTTCTGTGGGCGTGGCCTAATTTGTGGGTGTGGTTTGGTAGTCATGTGACTGGCTGGGCAGGGCTTTATGTAAATATTATAAATGTTTATATAAATATTTAATTTTTTTATAAAAAAAGAGCAAAGCAGGCAGGCAGATTGAGTTGCTCACAGAATCACAGATTCATTCAGAGATCTATCTATATGTCATCGGCTAGCTCAGTCTGTCACATAAAATTTGCTAGCAAGCAAACTCATAAAATTAACTCACAACACACCATGTATGTAAATATTGGATTTTTTATTTTTTAAAAAGAGCAATTTTTACCCAAAATCAGGCAAAGCAGGCAGGCAGATTGAGCTGCTCACAGAATCATTCAGTGATCTATCTGCCATCGGCTAGCTCAGTCTGTCACATAAAATTTGCTTGCCTGCACTGACTAATAGAACCTTCAGTCCTACAGAAGATTTGGCTGTACTTAAAAGCAGAGTGAAAGATCTAAAGACTAGCTAGAAAGCAAGAAATCCAACCATTTCCTGCTTCCTAGCTAATCTAAATCTTCCGGCACAGCAGAACAGCTGATGGTCGGAAAAATAGCAATTCGGCAGGCAAGTTTGCCGGGTAAGGAGTAAGTAGGCAGGGAGGGTTCCTGCAGGCCATGTGGGCGGCGCAGCCTTGTGTTTCTGTGCAGCCTGGATTAATTGCTTTGGGGGGGTGCTCTGGGGGTGAGATTTCTCTGCAGCCCACCAAAATTTTCTTGCGGCCCACCGGTTGGTGACTGCTGGCTTAGGGAATAATCAAGACAAGAGAGGGAGGAGCCTGCAGTTGCTTAACAGTTAGAGAAAAAAACTTAAGAAGGACCCACCCTAAGTGATCAGGCTGTAAAAAGAAATTTGTACTTTACCTCTTGAAGATTCTGTTAAAATAGCCTTACAATAAATAGAATTAGCTCATCAGGTCGTATTTCCTGTCTGGAGTACTTTGGAGGGCATACAAGTGAAGCTAGAAGTAGGTCCACAAAAGATCAGCAATGAAATGGAAAGTTAATCATCTGATTAAACCTGAATCTTCTGTTATTTTTTGAGAAGTTTCTTACCCCCTGCAAGAGACTTCTGTGCTAACGTACCGTGTTTCTCATATAATAAGGCCGGGTCTTATTTTTTTTTGAGCCCCGAAAAAATGGCTAGGCTGTCTTTTCGGGGGTGACTTAATTCCCCCCTTGCATTTTCGGTCAGGCGGACAGTGACGGCTTGGATGTAGACCTCGACGTTGGTGGGACACTTCGTATCGGGGTCAACGCAAGCAGCACCATGTCCGGGTGTGCAACAAAAGTACTTCCTAACGGCCAGCCCCCCCACCATTCCCCCCCCCATTTCGTATGTTTTAATATAGGCCTTAATTTGAGGGGAGGGGCTTAATTTCATTTCATGCCTATAAAACATGCTGGGACTTCCTATTGGGGGAGGCCATATTGTTGGAGAAACAGGGTATTTCCTACATTAGCCAATAGATACTACATAGCCATAAGATAATTATCAATGGTTCATTCACTCATCTGCAGGTAGCCCTGTTAAAATTTGCCAAGTTAAAATTGGCAACTAATCACAACTGTGCCTTAAGATGCCTGTTGCCATCCTTGAACAGTTTGCTAGGTGAATAATAGCTAAAGCAAAGGTGCAAAAGAAGGAAATTGTTTTCTCATAAAAAAACAACTTCCAAACAGGATTTTTTCAGATTTAAACATATGTGTAAGTTCTTTAATATTTCAATAGTGTTAGCCTTACAAAGTGCTATTACATGGTGTACAATAGCTGGAAAATAGCCAGATGGCTATAGTATTACTTGTAAATCCTATAAAATTTGGATACGTGACAAGAATGTGGGTGACACATTTTTTTATGTGTTGATTGAGCTTATATTTTAAAAGTTGTATAAAATAAACATCTCTGCCCTTCTTTCCAGCAGGCAGCACAGGAATCTACTCTCCGGGTTCTATCTGACAGGTACATTTTGTTGTTTTTATGAATTATAAATTGCTCTTTGAAATGCTGAATCCTATTTATTGTGGCATATAGCTCATAATTGGATTTTGTCCCTGAAGTATCTCTGAACAGGGGTATTAAACATTTTGCATGCTTGGATTTGTCATGCATGCATAGAATTTATTGTAGAAAAAGGTAAGTCATAGTCTTCCTGCATTTCATACAAAAAAAACCACCTGGTTGTGGCATGAAACTGTAAAGAGTGAAATACATTAATCAAGTAGTAAATCAGTGGTGGTATTCAGCCGGTTCGCACCAGATCAGGGAAACTGGTAGCAAGGATTTGGCGTGGATCTCCAAACTGGTAGTAAGTTCTGGCTGGCCACACACCCCGACTCGGTCGCCCTCCCGCCCGATGCTCGCTTCACCTTGCCCACCTGACGTTCACCTAAGGTATTTCTTTCTTTTTCCCTTCCCGACAATCAGCTGTATATACGATCAGCTGTACCAGGATTATCCTTGCTGAGGCCCAGGAAGGCAAAAAATGGAGGGGGGGGTCAGCCACCCCTCCGGTTTTGCCTTCCTGAGCCTCAGAGGAGCCTTATGGGAACAAAAACACCCCTCAGAGGCTCTTCTGAGACCCGGAAGCTCCCAAAATGTAGCATGGAGGGGTGCTGCCCCTCCCATGCTCTATTTTTTTTTTCTTCCTGAGCCTTATAGGAGCAAAAACGCCCCCCCGCCCCCAAAGGCTCTTCTGAGGGCCAGAAGGCCCAAAAAATGGGTGGGGGGTGGCTGCAAAAACAAAAAAGAGCCACGCCCACCCACTTACATGGCCACACCCACCAAGCCACGCCCCCAGAACTGGTAGTAAAAAAATTTGAATCCCACCACTGTAATAAATGCATCCGTTTAGCAGTTGCTTGGCATATATCTGGGCTCTTTTCGCAGCATTAAGGATGTAATTTATTTCAGAATTGTCTTTCATCATTTTATTTCGAGTTTTTTTTTATGATGGAAATCATCCAAGTGTTCTTCTGTGTCCATAAAATGATATATTCTCTTCCAAATGGTGTGAGACTTATTCTGTATTTTTTTAAGACTGTTCTTTGGAACTCCATTGTTGATGCTAAATGGTTCTTCTAATTTTGGCCAGTCTTTTTCTCAGGTCAAATTTCTATTAATATCTCTGAGAGGCTGCATTTTTTTTTCTCTATATATAGCATTCAGACACATGGTTGTTTGTCAATAGATAGCTTTACCTTATGTAACTCTCAGTGAAACTGCTGGAATTTTAGAGAAATCTTTTTTTGTAACCTAGTGCTTTAAATTTAGGAAATATGGGGACATTATTACTGGAAATATATTTGATTTCACTTTTGCTTTAAAAAGAATCAAAAGAGCAACAACAAAAAATTACTAGATTTATATTGATCCACAAATAAGGCACTGTGTCATGAACCAAAGTAAAATTCCCTTTGTCCTCTTGACAGGAATATCAATATAAGAAATATAAGAATATAAGAAATAGTACACTTTCTAAGGCAGCAAAACAGAGTTTGCTGCCACTTAGAATGAATTATATCTTATTCGTGGGCAAATGACATTTCTTTGTGGACCAAGCCTAAAATCATGAAAACAATCCCATCCCTGCTGACAAGTGTTTGCTGGCATGTTTATTTGATGGGAAAGGGAAGACTAAAAAAAAAAATACCTGTTTTTAGAAATTGATCAAAATTTGAATGGTTTGAATTGCATTGAAGAGGAGGATTGGCCCTGGGAAACAGATGCTTGCAAGTCTATATGATAAATATGGGATTTCTAGGACAGGAAGAAAAAAATACAACCATGTTCCAGTTTGGATGTGTAGAAGATTCTCTCTCTCCTTGGCAGGACTCCAGTCCAAGTTGCTAGCATAAAACAGATCTAACAAACTAGAATAGCCTGCTGCAATGCTCTGTCAGATGCACTGATCTACACATTCCATCATTCCAGTCAGCATGATCAGGGATTGCGAAGTGGTTTAGTTTATCTGGGAGAAAGTTGGCAACTTACTCTATGTACTACCAAACAACATTTCAACAGAAGGTGGACAACCTATAATCCTTCACATATTGCTGAACTATAACTTCTGGTATGTCCAATATTTGCTATGCTGAATAAGGTTAAAGATAAGTAACATCTGGAGATTCATTCATACTTCCATTTACCAATAAACTTACCTCTAAAGGTCATCTATTTTTTTCAATAGATATGATGCATATTCTTTTTTTGAAGGATCAAATAATTTTTTTCTTATTTGCAGCATAATCTACCTGTCTTTTACTTTCTCCTTCTGTTTCCTCATCCCAATTTAAATTCTATATCAATCAAGCCACTTCCTGCATCAGGAGAAGTAAGATACAGTTCATGAAAGCTTGTATATTTTAAATAAAGTGTGTTAATTAAAAAAATGCTACCAGACTACTGATTTCTTGGTACCTTAGATTCTATATTCTTCTATGTCAACAAAAGTTGACTTTGAAAAGAGAATTTATAGATTCTGATTTTTTCCCTATTTTGATTTTGTTCAAAAGAAAGTTAAAATACAAAACTCCCAAAAAAATTAAAAAAACAAAAAACAATCAAGTTATAAAAAATGCATTGAAAAGAAAAAGACCAACATAACACATATACCGTACATGTTATTCACCAGCAACTGAATAATGATTAATATATTACTACAATATTGGTTCCACCCTTTGCAAAGGAGGCCTCCCTAAAATTTTAAACTAGTAAATCTATTTCCAAATTATTGACCTGTCTTCTATATGGTATGTTAATGACAAAATCGTTATCACAAAGAACAATAATAATAAAAAAGACAAGGTTAAAGTTTCAAAACTCTCTGTTAACAAACTGTTATTATAATCTACTCATAGAAAATTTGTCACAGCATTTTATCTATCCCAAATCATCCCCAAAATTAAGAGTAATTCATCTTGGATCAAATATACATGTAAGAGTAATTCATCCTGGATCAAATATCCATGTTTGTTTCTTATGGATTGTTGTACAATTAAATATAATTGTCTCCACAGTGGGTCTATCTTCTTAACAAAGTCTATATAGAAGTGATTTCCAGTTAGGTTTAATAAATCCATTCTGTAATTTCCCTCAGTCCTCATAGTTCTCAAAAAAAAATTCACTTCCCCATTACAAAATTACAAAAATCCTATAGTGACAGTCCAAGAACAACATAAATGAAAGTTCTGCAACTATTCAAAAACACACCATGTTTTTTTTTTATGGAGAGAATGAAGTTTATTCAAAATAACAACAGAAATCGAAGGGAAAGAAAAAGAATAAAATAGCTAGAGTCCAGCAAGGGATTGAAATAACTTTGCATTCAAACAATTGGACAACTTTTAAAGACATAAAACAAAGTAAAACAATAAATTCAACAAGTGAAAGTTAAAATCCAGGCTTGCTTAGAAAACAAGAAACTGCTGATAGGAAGATGGAATTGCCCAATGATTTTCCAAACACTCCCAGCGGGACCTGGAATCTTCCAGACTCCCCTTCTCAGCTGGGTCCATGGCAGTCCAAAAGTCATCTTGGGTCATTCCTAAGTGCTTTCATACAAATCCATGGAGCAGCACTGTCAGAGAATCCGCTTTGGCAACAAAAACAGCAGATTGTTGGCAAGAAAGAAAAAAGCTCCTTATGTTCAGCAGCCATCTTGGGGAAGAGTCCATATATACTCTAACTTTTGTACTCTGCAACATGCCAATCTTTGTTTAATGGGCTTCTTTGTCTCTGGTAACGTGTCTAGCTAGTTTAGCCAACACCTGCCTTAGAATCTACTGCCAAATAAGTCAATTTTGAAGAGCTGAGAGATATGAACTCAGGTGTGTTGAGGTGAAGTCTGACAGCTTTGATGCTTTAAAGCAGGGGTCTCCAAACCTGGCCACTTTAAGACTTGTGGACTTCAAATCCCAGAATTCCTCAGCCAGTCATGCTGGTTGAAGAATACTGAGAGTTGAAGTCCACAAGACTTAAAGTTGCCAAGACTCCTGCTTTAAAGAAAAATGTTTAATCCATGTTAATGCTCTTAACAAAATAAATGCATTTGCCTATTATTTATATGGATACTCTTTCAATATGCAATGTCATAACTAGTAAAATAGGAAACAGTACTTTCCTATTAGGAATGTTGTAGTACGACTGATCAGAAAATATTCTTTCAACAAAACTTTAATAATTTTTTAAAAAGTCAAAAACAGAGGTGATATTCAGCAGGTTCTGACCAGTTCTGAGGAACCAGTAGCGGATATTTTCAGTAGTTCGGAGAACCAGAAAATACCACTTCTGACTGGCCCCACCCCCATCTATGCTCTGCCTCCCGAGTTCCAACTGATTGGCTGGGTCTTCTTTTGGTGCCCTGCACAGGAGAACGGAGCTGGAAAGCAGATTAGTGGAGTGGGGAGGGAATGGGATTTTGTAGTAACCTTTCCCCAGGAGTGTGGTGGGAATGGAGATTTTACAGTATCTTTCCCCTGACACGCCCACCAAGCTACGCCCATCAAACCACACTATGCCCACAAAACCAGTAATAAAAAAATTTGAATACCACCATTGGTCAAAACTATATATAGTTTTTAAAAAGCTGGTCAGATTTGCTATGAAATGATAATTTGAAATATAAATCTGAAATATGGATAAAGTACCACACAGTTCCTAAAATGTGATCTCACTGTGGAATCTAGTAGTTTTAAATGATTATATAATAAAATAAACTGTGTATATAATAATCTTGTATATAATAGTTTAGAACTGGAGAACAGTTGTGTGTCAGTGAAACTTAGAAATGTAAAATATTCTACCTTTCCCATCATCATTGTAACAAAAGCTTTTTGTAAATATTAACGTCCAGTTAATAACTACATATATTTAGTTAGCCTTTCCATTGAGTCATCCTTTCACAGATATTTCCTTATCAGATATTGCCTTCAACAATGGTAGAATATACTGCTTTCTAATATATTGCCTTGTAAATGGCTCACGATGAACTATATAACACAGTCGAACAGTAGCAGAGGAACTATTTTATGACATTTTGTTTTATGTCACAAACTGTTTTATGCTAATTTTATGTCATAAAATATTTTATAAAATTTGTGAAATTTCAGTTCCCCCAGATTTGTGGGTCCCAGTTTTGGGGCACATTTTGTAAAGTGTGTGGTACTTTGGTTCAAAAATTGTTGTTCTTTGATGCACTATTTCACACAGTTGAAGGTTACAGGAAAGATAATTTGTGTGTGTGTGAGTGAGTGAGTGTGAGAGAGAGGGAGAGAGAGAGAGAGAGAATGAATTGATCTGCATGCCTGTTATAATGAACAATATAGTATGTGTGATAGTTGCTGAAATTCTCATTCCAAATTTTAACCCATCATAACTATCTTGCAACCAAGCTGGGGAAATGTTGTTAAATGATTGCTGTGAGTGCCTAACTCATGCATAAGAAGCCATCTGGTTTGTTAATGAAGAAAAATATTTCTGTTTTATTGTTTGTTTTTGACACTTGAATATTGCATTGCCTTTGGGCAGTGAAAAACTAAGGTACAAATTATTCCTAGCCTTTGTAATATAGCTCCAAGTGCTCTTATTTCCATCTGGTGATGAGGATAATTCTTGTGTTACATGGTTTCTTCTGGTGAGGGTTTTCATAGCAAATAAAAATAAAATAAAAGAAAGATAGAGAAGAAAGATATGTTTCTTAATGTCCAATGTTTTTATATGAACAACAGGATTTTATAGTTACCAGTGATTAAAAGCATTAATAAAAACTGGTTGAAATTCAACTTTTCTCTAAAACATGGATTTAAAATTAAGTAAGAATCATTTAAAGAGTGATTCATTTAAAATCACTTTTATAACAATGCTATTTTACAACAGTACTATTAATTCAAACCAATTAATCAGAAGAATTGTATACTTTAATAATTTCTTGTTGTCATTAGGGATATAGCTTGCTGTAGTGCAGAATTATTTTAAATTATTCTGGATAATTAACCCCGTGTTATTTTTTATGTTTGTGGGCTTCTATGGCCTCTTGATAATTGTTACAAGCAGGAATAAAACTATCTTTGTTTATCTCTAATCAATCAACACTTGATAGCTGTATGACTGAATTTATAAGGATTCTGAATATCATATATTTGTTCAGAATTGTAGAAGTTAATAGGATCTACGTCCGTTAAAATTGGGAGTAGAGAGATCCATCTAGCACTGTGATGGCGAACCTATGGCATGGGTGGCCCACAGATGGAACCTATGGCATGGGTGGCCCACACTGTGATGGCGAACCTATGGCATGGGTGGCACGCAGAGCCATTTGTGTTGGCACGAGAGCTGCAGGCAAACTTACCTCACTGCCCATGTGTGAGCCTCACAGCTGATTTTCAGTGGATTTGAGGCCTTTTTCGGCCTCCCAAAGGCTTGAGGAAGGCTTTCTGGAGGCTTTGCAGGCCGAAAACTAGCCCTGTTTCGTCACGTCCTGTTTTTCTGAAAATACCGGAAGTGACGAAACGGGGCTAGTTTTCGGCCTGCAAAGCTTCCAGAAGCCTGCAAAAACTTTCCTCAAGCCTTTGGGAGGCCGAAAAAGGCCTCAAATCAGCCAAAAATCAGCTGTGAGACACAGTGCAGGTAAGGGGGTGGTGGGGTGGGTGGGAATTGCGCATGCATGCATAGTGGGTGCGCATTGCCTTCTGGGTACTGGCACGTGAGCGTGCAAGCACACGCACAATTTTTGGCACAGGAGCCCAAAAAGTTTAGCCACCACTGATCTAGCATATTCTTCACCACAGAAACTTATTGAATGATTTTTAACCAAGCACTCTCATGTAGCCCAATCTTTGGCAAAAGGTCTTTCTGATGGCAAAATACAGGAAGAGAGATCTTTATGTACTCCGCTTTGTGCTGCTGAATAAAAGTCAGTACTTATTTATTTTATTCATTTAAAGGACTGCTCCACTCAAACAATGTGACTTTGTGCAGCAAACGCCAACAAACAAAAATACTGTATAACATTAAAGAAAGTACACCATATATAAAATGACAGTCAGCTGCAATAATTAAACAAGCAAACTGGATCTCCACTCATTTGGATCCAAATGCCTGAGGGGAAAAGCTAGGACATAAATATAATAAATAGCAGAGGAGAAAGACAAACATAATAAGTTTTAAGCCAGCGTATCTAAGAAATATCAATTAGGGCTAATACAAGAAATGGTAATATTTAGACAAGATCAGCTTCAGTTTCTTATAGTTAATCTTTATTACCAACTCCAAGATTACAATCTTTACCTTCACAATAGAATGCTTTATTCTTTATTAGCCAGGCATGATTGGATACACAAGAAATTTGCCTCTGGTGCATAAGCTCTCAGTGTACATACAAACAACAAAAATGATAAGTCATAGATCATAAAGCATAGTTACAATCATTAATCATAAGATCCAAACAACAAGTGATAATCATAAGATTAAGGTGACCAACTTTTTTACAATGGAAAGCAGGACACAAATAAATTGAAGAAAAAAAAACCAAAGCCACTTGCGTGTGGCGCACTCATGTGCACGGCACACTCTTTCAAAACAATTCTCCTGTGTGGAGTGCATGTGTCTCATAATCGTGTCTCGCCGCACTGTACCGAGCCTTGACAAATCGTCATATCAAATACAAATACGTCACATCACACACAACGGATTGGCTTGGCATCGATCAAATATGGGGATTTACAGATTAGTCTTCAAATATCAAAAAGGATGACATATAGGAGGACACGTTTCGAGAGAGGACAGAACTTACAAAAGAAGGACTGTCCTCCCTAAAGGAGGACGGTTGGTCACCTTAATAAGATACCAATAGGAGAAGGTAGTAGGAAAGAGAGAAGATGAGTAAAAATGAGAAAATGAGAATGATGAGAAGATGAAAAGGATATCTTTAGGCTTAAGACAGTGCTGTGGGAATTAGATGTTCAGCAGAGTGATGGCACAGGTGAAAAACTTCCTTTGTGTCTAGTTATTTTGGCATGCAATGCCTATAGGGCAGGTGTGTCCAACCTTGGCAACTTTAAGACGCTGGCTGAGGAATTCTGGGAGTTGAAGTCCACAAGTCTTAAAGTTGCCAAGGTTGGACACCCCTGCTATAGGGGCATCCTGGGGGGAGAAGTTGAAACAGTTTATGTCCAGGATTTGAACAGTCTATAAATATTTTCTCAGCCCTCTTTCTGGTTCCTGCAGTATACAGATCCTCAATGGAAGGCAAGTTGATTGAAATTGTTTTTTCTACAGTCCTAACTATCCACTGAAGTCTGTACCTGTTTGGTTGCTGGTCAAACCAGACAGTTATTGAGGTACAAATGACAAAACACAGTATTTCCTCTATAGAACTGTATTAGCAGATCCTTGGGCAATCTGAGCTTTCTGAATAAATTAACATACACTGAAAACTGGAGCAAACCTACTTGCTTAAGTAGTGTACACAAATGGAAGTTAAAATGAGTTTGTGTTTAACACATTTACAGGAAAGTGTGTAAATATGTTCCCTGAAGCTTAATGTAAATCACATTTAATAATCTTCCCAAAATAGCAGTACAAGTTCTTACATTAGGGATGCAGATATGATTCACCTTTAAAATAAAAATGAAAAAAGTAAAAATTAAAGTAAAAAATGAAGCAATTGAAGTAGTAAAGATACTAGATTAGGAGTGAATTATAATTCTTAGCAGTATCTTGTAATAGGAAGACAAATATGTCTTATGACATGTTTTATTATTCCCTTTGGCTATAAGTTATTCTTTTTAAAGAAAACCTGCACATACATATTTTTATGGCTTTGATTCCAACTAATCACAACATTAATCACTATTAGAACATCTCAATAGTCAAAGCAATCCATTTAAAGCTTTATCAGCAAGATCACAATTTGTTAGCTTTGTGTGGATTTTGGGAAGATTTTTTTTGTACTATGTGCTGTGCAAGATACAGATTAAATATCACACAGAGCTCAGTCTTTAAAAAAAAAGTCACACTGTGATTGTGTTTGCATATGGCCCCAAAATAAACTATGCTTACTCAGAAAATACAATTTTTAGGAGACGCTTCAAGAGACTGAAAATAATTTCAGATGAATTAAACATCTGCCTTTAGTTTCCCTAGAGACAGTCAAGGATTGATTAGGTAATATTTTTGACCTCGTTTGAACCCACAAGGATTGAGCCTCACAAAGAATGTATGTACTGTAAATCCAGGTTTTCCAAGCCAAGTAATTATATCAGATTCTTAAAAACAAATATCCACAGTTAATTTCAAAGAAACCCATTAATCCTATACCAGAAGTTCCTTGCAATCTGTTAATTGCATAGCAAACAAGTTCTTTAATAAAAATGAGATGAATGCAACATTTTTGGATCTAAAACACTTGAAATCTGTGGCATTTGCTTTCCATGCTCAATCTTAATAATAATACATATGCAGAATAAAACAGTGACTTCTTTATCTCAAATATATAAGGGATAATTTCAGCAAATGCAAGTTATGAAATGGTGATAAGCACTTAACAAAACAAAACAGAAAACCATGTGGCTATTTGACCTATGTCTCTAGCAGATAATTAATGGTCAATGTCTGGAACTCACTACCTGATTCTGTTGTTACCTGCTCAAACCCCCCACTTCTTTACCCTCAAACTAACCCCTATTGACCTCACCCCATTCCTAAGAGGTCTGTAAGGGGCGTGCATAAGGACACAATCATGCCTACCATCCCTATCCTATTGTCCCCAATTATCAGTTCCTATTTCTTATATTTAAACTTAGGTTTATTCTTGTTTCAGTTGCATTGTAAGCTTTTGACAAATAAGAAAGAAGGAAGGAAGGAAGGAAGGAAGGAAGGAAGGAAGGAAAGAAAGAAAGAGAAAAAGAAAGAAAGAAAGAAAGAAAGAAAGAAAGAAAGAAAGAAAGAAAGAAAGAAAGAAAGAAAGAAAGAAAGAAAGAAAGAAAGAAAGTCCATAGATGGTACAGCCATTCGTTTAGGGACTGTTTGAAATTACAACAACACTGAAAAAAGTGACTTATGACCGGTTTATACACTTATAATCAATGCAGCAGGATCATCTGATTAAAATTCAGGCCTTTGGCAACTGGCATGTACTTATGACAATTGCACTGTCCTGGGGCCATGTAATAAAACCTTTGTAACCTTCCCAGATGAAACAAAGTCATTGGGGGGAAGCCAGTTTCATTTAAGGACTTAATGATTCACTTATACAACTGTGCCCAAAAAGTGCAAATGGAGTGCAACTCACTTAGCAACAGTCTTGCTCAGCAACACACATTTTGGGCTCAATTGTGATCATACCAGTATTAAAATTTTCAGACAAGCAAATTAGGCCTTATTAAGCACTTCAGTAGTATTGAAATAAAGCCACAATAACAACAACAAAAATTGTTCCCTCATTTTTTTTCATGCTTTATGATATATACAGATCCTTAGTTAAGAGCAGTGTTCTTCCTGGTTTATTGACTGTAATTTTTTTCTAAGCCCAGTTCAAAGGGTTGGTGTTTCCACAGAAAGCTTGAAATTTGGGGGACTAAGAAATCTTAAAGGGCTTCTGCCATCATTCTACCACAGACAATACTGCTACCCTACAAAAAGATTTTGACTATGTATCAGAATGGTCAAACAAATGGCAACTTCAAATCTCAACAAATAAATGCTCTGTCTTACATATTGGCAAAAAAAATCAGAAAATAAAATACAAGCTGAATAGTCAAGATCTTGTTGATGACCCAAGCTCTGTAAAGGACCTTATATGTACCCATTTCATGTATTCACAACTATGTATACACTTATACTTATTATCTTGTAAACAATTGGCAAATCAAATAAATAAATAAAATAAATCATATAAAGTTGCTATTATGCTCCACTCCCTTGCTAAACCTTATGGCATGTAGGAACAAACCAGAAGCATTTTACCAGTGTCAGAGTTTGCTGACAAACAGGGGGAAATAGAAGCTGTAGGTGGGTTTTTATTACAGCAATTAGTCAGAAAGAAAGGATTTAAATACACCAACAATTGAAGATTCAAAGACTCATGGTCACAATACTGACTGCCTCCTTCTCATACCCTTTAGGAAGTAATAAGTATTGTAGTGTAACATGTAGTTTTGCCTCTTTAAAAATTTAAAAAAAAAACCCTTAAGATCAAACTTAGCTCCAACCAGCTGTCTTTTATTATATTTGAACATCCAATTTCAAGGAGACTTGGAAACAAATAGAGTTCAAAGCTAATTCTATAAAGGGTTAACTCATGCAGACCAGGGTGTCTAACTGCTCAAAGGCAGCTGATGCAAGGTCAGTGGCAAACATACAGAGAACCTGGAGGTTACTTTATTTTTCTTGCAAGTAGGTCAAATAAAGCACTGCTGATATTCCATTTATCTGGTGTGACAAGCTAACACTTGGCAGCAAGTACAGGCATACCCTGGAATCTGGCATTAGTCTCCTACCCCAGCTGTCAGCCTGCTGACTAATCACTTCTTCCTGAAGTTAATGCAACCCTAGCTTTTTAACACTCTTTCATCTCACATACCCAGGCACTCGGTCCTTAGAGAGAGCTATTTGTTTTGGTAATGCAGTAATTAATTATAACTTTTTTTACAGTTTTGGCAGCAGGCTACTTGGATGAGTTCTTTTTCTGTAACATTTCTGTAATACTTAAGAGTATGGTGGTTTGTAGCTGGGAGTTAGTTTCCTTGACTAATTCAGGTTATCTCCTCTAAGGGAAAGATCTGGAAAATGTTCATTCTGGTTTCATTATTTTAGCACTTTGTTTATGCATTTTGTTTATTGTTTTAGATAATATTGCCTTTGAACACTACACACTTTATAGCACACACCTGGTTGTACAATGGACTGCTGATTTTCCTTTGGTGTGCACTCCTGGATTGCACGTGGTGCCCAGTCAGCATTACTCTGACTTGAGCATTCAAAGGACAAAGTCAAGATGCAGGTGTGGCCAGGGAGATGAGCTTATTCTTAGCAGTCAGAGCAGTGGTGGGATTCAAAAAAATTTACTATTGGTTCTGTGGGCGTGGCTTATTTGGTGGGCATGGCTTGGTGGGCATGTAACTGGGTGGGTGTGGCTTGGTCATGTGACTGTGTGGGTGTGCTTGGTGGTCATGTGACTGGGTGGCATGGCCAACTCAATGTCACTCACATCAAGGGGTGCTTCACCTGGCCCCTCCCCTCCCAGCCATTCCTTGTCACACCCAGCCTCAACTTATCTATAGTTCTGTAAAAATGTTGTTCACCTTTTTTGACTTTATTATCTGCACACTATAGATGTACATTCATGGACCACTGAAAGGAGGAAATGGCTCACATGCTTTACTCAAGAGTGTGATAGGCAACAGGCTTTTAAGGGGCTGCCACAAAGAAAGGGGGACAATGTATTTTTTAAAGAAGCAGAATGCAAACAAAAAGCAATGGATGGAAACTGAACAGAGAGAAGCAACCTAAAACTAAGGAGAAACTTCCAGACAGTGAGAACAATTAACCAGTGGAACTGCCTATCTCCAGAAGTTCTGGGTGCTCAATCACTGGGAATTTTTCAGAAAAGACTGGACAGCCATTTCTCTGAAATGATATAGAGTTCACCCCAAGGTCCCTTCTAAGTATTATTCTGACACCTTTCCCAGGATTTCTACCCAGAGTTTGGCATCCTCAGTTTTCTTGCCTGAGCTGGGGGTTGGACTAGAAGACCTCCAAGGTCCCTTTCAACTCTTTTAAACACATGTATATTTTATGCTCTGGACTACTGAATGCATGTAAACCCTGAAAAATATGTGGTAGCCCTGGGCAAAAGAAAGGCAAAAGAAATCACTCTAGGTGTAGGGACAGTGTAAAATATTAACACATGATAAATAATGGAACAATTAAAAATAATAGCACAGTTTTCTCTCTCTCTCTCTCTCTCCCTATTTTTTTTGTCTCCCCCCCCCTCTCTCTCTCATACACACACACACACACACACACACACACACGAAGCACTTTTGTAGCTTAACAGACATGCATTTTGAAGCAGCTCCTTTAAATTTCTCCAAGGCAGGAGTGGATTCCCCCACCCCCCTCTGTCAGACCTTCTCACTCCAGGCACTTTAACTCACAAGGGGAAAGTGATACTTGCAGTGTCCATGGGGAATCCTTGGAGAAGTTTTTAAAGGACTTGCTTCAAAATGCATTTCTTTTACATTGCAAAAGTGCTCCAAGGCTTGATTCACCCCCACCCCGTCTGTCAGCTGTCAACTCTCTCATTCCAGGCACTTTTAACTCACACGGGGAAAGTGATACTTGCAGCGTCCATGCCTTTCTTCCTCCCCCCCCCCCACCCCCCGAAGAAAGAGGACATGGGGGACAGAAAGCTAGGAGAGCAATCGGGGCAAGTGAGCAACCGGGCAGCTGGCCTGGGGGTGTGGCCAGCCAGGGATCGCCATCGGTTTAGCGACCCATGCCAAATAACCGTTACTGGTTTGCCCAAATAGGTGCAAACAGGTTGAATACCACCTCTGAGTCAGAGTTTCTTTTTTGTGGTTCAACAAAAATGGACAACTTCTTATAAAATCTTGATGTAACCTTAAAATGTCCTTTCTTGGTTCCTGTGACTTTTGTCTGGTGACAACATAGGTACAGAATCCTTTCCCCCCACTTCTGCTTAGTAGCTACTCTGATGACTGCCATACACTCGGCCTCCGTGGCACTCTGTGGTTAGAGTGCAGTACTGCAGGCTACTTCTTCTGACTGTTGGCTGCCTGCAATTTGGCAGTTCAAATCCCACCAGGCTCAAGGCTGACTCAACCTTCCATCCTTCCAGGGTGGGTAAAATGAGAACCCAGATTGTTGGGGGACAATATGCTGACTCTGTAAACTGCTTAGAGAGAGCTGTAAAGCACTATGAAGCTGTATATATAAGTCTGCTATTGCTATCTTTAATTTTTAGCATTTCCATAGTATTACAGATTGGAAAATCCCCTATGTTTCATTTTTTAGATTTTTGTATGCCAGCTCACCAGAGACATTTCATAGGGCATGATTGTATGAATTACATAAATTCATAGTTAATGAATTAGTATAAAAAACAAAGTGTTCAGAATTTTCATATTTTCAGTAGAAGAATTGTATCATCAATCAATGAGGTAGAAAATAGGATTGCTTTAATATTTTGCAACTTCAAAAGAAGCTCAGCAAAATTGACAAGAAATAGTACTATTTAACTCTCAGGTTGAAAATAGGACTGCCAGGTTCCATAAAGTTGAGAATTTCCTTACCTTTAATGACAATTTTGACACGAGTAGCTTTTTACACCACAATGTGATTGAAAAGTTTTCTACAGAAACCATGGCTTCAGCCTCTTATAGCCTCTAGCTATTGAAATTCAAGAGCATTTATCTGAAAGGAACCTGACAGGCTATATTGTTCAGGGTACTTCCAAGCAAAATAGCACTCCAGCAATCTGATTTTCAGCTAAAGCAACTGGAAATTAAGGCAGTTGCTCTTAAATTAAGCTGCACTGCTGCTAGAATCACACTTATCTATTATAAGGGGACAATTCATTTGTTTGTCAGAAAAGGATGCTACTACAAGTATATCTACTGCCTTGAGAAAATGCTGATTGCTGGATAAATTTGAGAACAGAATTACAGCTGGATTTTATTTTACTGGAGTTCTAGGCCTAAGTTTTTAAAATACTCTGGGTGGAGATTGATCTTATCTCTGGTAGATAAAACAAAGAAAAAATACACATTTTCTACTACCATAGTGTTAGAAAGTACAGTGAGGCATAGATACAAGGGCAATTGGAAAAACCTATTATTTAGAGAATTTATTAACAGGAAGGACCCCTGAGTTCAGGGATTGAAGTGGGGTCAACCACTACCTAATAACAGCCTTTGTTTTTCAAGAGGAAAGGCTAGTAGAAATGTTATACTTCAGATGAACCTGAAAATAATGGTGGCAGGAGGTAATGGTTAAATATAAATGTGTAAAAATAAAACAAGCAATTATACGTTGAAATGCAGTTTGGTGGGGAAAAATAACAATTGTACATCCATTAGGAAGCAAGATAAAATGCATAATGATTGTTTAAGTAATTGGATGATTTAAGTAAAAAAAAAAGTATGCTGGTGACATTCAGTTCTATTTCAGTGCTGGTAATGCCACTGGGAACTGGAGAAAAGAGAAAATATAAGTTTAGTTCAATTGGTTGATTGATTGATTGATTATGTACTTTCAAGTTAATGTCAACTCTTAGTGATCATATAGGTAGATTTTGTCTAAAAACTATGTATATATCTGCACTGATATCCGAATGCAATAATGATTGAAACAATTGGATTAGAATTCTACTATGATGGAGATTCTATAGATTACTGATTCCTGGTTAAAAGAATGGGAATATATATGTGTATGTGTTTGCTTCAGAAACAACCAATGTATATACTGGAATTGTTTGTAACTTCATGACTCTTCATAAAGGTTCCAAGTGCTACAATAAGCAACTACAGTTAGAATAAGAACTGCAGATTATACATGGATAATTTCATATTTAGATTTTATCTGGATTTTCTCAGCTAGCATTTCTTATTTATCTTTGGCTGAGCTTGAAAAGCCAAGCAGGATTGAAGCAGTTTTCCATTCAGTTTTCCATTGTTGCCTACTAGAATACAACTGGCCCTTTTCACACCTCTACCCCAACATAGCTGTTTATGTACAGTGAAGGTTGAGTATTTTCTTCTAAGAAAGTATTTTTATATAGAATTCTGCAGTTAAGAATCTTGGATCTTTTGCACATTATTCATAAATTTATAGCAGACTTTCTAAAGTATTGGTATTACCAAGAACATATTTATTAGGACAATAATCTGCTTTACTTTAGCTCATAAATCCTATTATAAAAGATTTGATAGAAAATAACCACTTTGTCCATTATTACAAACAGAATTGTAGATATTATTGTAAGTTCCAGCAATGTACACTGAATATTTTTAAATTTCCAAATCCTAGTATAACAAATTTGCATGGAAGTGAAAACAAGAGGAACACTTGATATAAAATTGGCAGGCTAAATCTCTAAATTGGATAGAGCCCATAATAATCTGTCTAAGAGGACCTAACAAAATAAAGCAAAAAATAGAAATAATGTCCAATTTTCCCTTTGGAACAGTTGTTGCCCAACTTGTTGCTATAGCAGTATGCTATAGCACAAATCCATGCATCAGTTTCAGTGTTCGTCAAACCTGTCTCCTTCCTAATACCTGTTTTCCTGAAAATATGACCTATCCTGAAAACAAGCCCTAGCCTGATTTTCACACCTGCTCCCTACCCAAAAACTAAGCCCTAGTTAAGCCCTGCCCACCGCCTGGTTGTACAAGGTGGGGTGATGCGCAGGTGTAAGAATCAAGGTAGGGCATGAGTGGCAGGTGGAACTTGTACCCTCTTACCTTAGGACTGCTGCAGCCAGGCCTCCCATGCCCCGATACCTGTTGCACCACTGCCCGACTTTTTCTGCAGCTGCTTGCAGCTGGATCTCATGTGGCACATCACATCAGTGCCGCTGCTCATGGCAGGTTGCCACCTGGCTTGCCATACCAGTGCCACTTGCGGCAGAATGCCACAAGTCTCATCACACCAGTGCCACCAATCACTTGTGCAACAGCACAACACACCATGCAACCTCCTGCCATGAGTGGCAGCACTGGCGCAACAAACCATGTCCTGCCATGAGTGTTGGCACTGGTGCAACGAGCCATGTGGTGTCTGGCCACAAGCAGTCAGAAAAGAAGTCAGGCAGTGGTGCGACAGGTGTTCAGGCATGGCTGCAATGGTCTTAAGGTAAATGAATAAGACATCTTTTGAAAATAAGACCTGGTGCTTATTTTGGGGCTGAAAAGAAAATAAGACAGGGTCTTATTTTCGAGGAAACAGGGTAGTACATTACTACATTAAAAAAAAACCTAGAGCCATTTTAAATAAAGCCATAGCATTCTATCTGGTGATAAGTGCACCAATAATATTTTACAAATCATTGATGGCATTTATTCCTAGATTGATGGTTTCTTTAACTCCCTATGTGTATCAACCTGATTATAAAGTTTTCATTTATACTAACACTTTCCAATATTCTGGATCAGTCTTTCTCAACCTTGTACATTTTAAGAACTATGGATTTCAACTCTGGAAAATGCTGATAGAAAAGTCACATGCTGATATTTTACTTACCACTTTATTGTTGCTGGGAGTTCATTTTTTCACAGGATTAGGCCCTTTTCAGTGGGGTAAAAGTACCATAAGGTCCCAGCTGAGCCTGAATTACATAGCATGTTTGCCCAATAAAACTTTAATGCAGCTGGGATATACTGTTAAGGGGAAGGACAATATACTGTAGCTTCTGCTATTTTGCACACACATTTTGAATTACATCATTTAATGAGCATTTAGTGTAACTATGAAAGGCCATGCCCAAATACTTCAACCCTTTTATTTGTTTTACAATCTGGACATTAAACTAGCAACTGTACATTCCAGGTCAGTTTTCCTGAAGTTCTAACTTGGATCCTAGTCTTTTGAAAGGGAGGCATTGTTACAGGGCCTCCTATAAAATACACTAGGCAGAAAGACAGAGAAGTGTTTTATTTAAGCTTCAGGTCATTGTGTCTCATATTCCGACTTCGATCAGTTGCTGGATCTGGAGAATGAGATGCAACCCAATAGGTATCAGGGCTTTTTATAATTTCACCCAGCACATGGCAAGAGGCTACTACCAAAGCCATGAGTTTTCTCCAACTATCAGACTTTTCTTTTGCTGTATTTGAATAGTTTGTGAGTGTTTAATTTAAGCACAGGTGCCACAGCTAGTTTCTCTTTAGTATTAATTCTGTCCATGGCATAATTTGCCAACACCTATCATAGAACAATCTGTACAAGAAATATTATGAACGGAAATAATTGAGCCCTCTTCAAAGCAAACAATATTATAATAAAGTTAAAATAATCAATATTATATGTTGCGGTAAATAATTATATGTTTCAAGTGCCTTTTCTTTTTACATATATAGTTGCAATATTTAAATAAAAAGGACCATGGAACCGGGGCTTGCAAGAATATTTTACAGGGTATTTGCCCGTCTTTCCATTAGGAATGCTTCTGTTCATAGATCCAGGCAACCATTTTATTTAAGCAGAGCCTTCCATTCCCACCTATTACAAATTTTCTCTTTCAGTTTTCCAGTTGGTATACCTTGAATATTGAGCAGCTTCACTGAGTTTATTTTGAAGTTTGGGATGGAGGGAAGATTGTTTAAATGGAAGGCAACCTCTGTACATTCCCTAAATAAATATGCTTATATTTCCCACTTATTTTCCTATGAAATTTAAGGCTTTTCCTCCCAAACCGAAATCCGCACTCGAATGTGTAGTAAAAAAGGATTTTTTAAACACAAAATATGATTTAATTTGTATTTTGTACTGTTCTCTCTCTCCCTCCTCTCTCTGAATATGGGTTCAGCAGCAGCCCTGCTAACCAGCAGTCCAGAATTTTGGGTGTCTCTAACAAGGGTTCAAGCAGCAGTTCGAGTGAATCGGAGAGCAGTTCTGAATCTGATTCGGAGACTGAAAGCAGTTCCACAGAAAGCGACTGCAACAAGCAATCACATTGTTCCAGCCCAGAGGTAATAAATTAAAATCTAATCTTAATTTCTAAATCAGTGGAAGTTTTATACCAATAATATGTCTGGGACTAGAGAGTTTAATGTGGTATTTTGTTGAAATACTTTGCTTTTTAATATGAAAATGCCATTAGATTAAGCCAGTGGTGGGCTGCTACCGGTTTGGACTGTTTCTCGGGAACCGGTAGTTCCAGTGAGCAGTTGGCCCCGCCTACCTGCCCTGCCCTTTCCTGTCTTATATTTCCCTGTTTTTAGCTCAGCTGATTCGTGTGGCACAGCAGATTGCCACGTTTCAGCTGTTTTACTCACCAGCGCTGACATAGAAGGTAAGTGTTTAAGCTTAAAATGGGTGGTTTTTGAATGCTGCGGGCGCACGCAAAACACACATGTGAGCACAAAGCGCACGCTCACTGAATCGGTTGTTAAACCAGTTGCAGTCCACCACTGGATGCAGCACAGGATGACATTTCATGCAAGAAAAAAGACATTGAAATTAGTCTTTCCAGTCCCCATAAAGCTGTACGTATGTGAGTGTGAGATGTGTGTGTGTGTGTTTATGTAAATGTATGTGAATCTGTCCGGCACTTTGAGCAGGTAAGCATCATTAATGTGGCTGGCTGAAAGTTAACTGCATACTGAATGATAATCAGCAACACAATCTTAGATGTGAGCAGGTACATAAAGCTACTGCCACTGGAAGATGCAGGCATTGCAAAGAGACTTACAGACATATCAGTGCCTCAAGTAACATTAATTATAGTTCCTGTCTTTACTCAACAGACTGGAAGAGATAGAAGTATTGAATAATGCCTTTCATTAGTATTGGGAAATCATTGGATAATTCTTCTACCTACCTACAGAAGATTTCAGCAACAAATCAGAATCATTTCAGTGTAGCTATGTATTATTTTGTAGATGTTATTTATTCATCCATATTATTTAGAAAACACTCTTCAAAGATATATTGCTGAGGATGAACTTTAAGGTTCTCAAAAATATTTTAAATGTAGTAGATAAGCCAAAATAAAAATAGGCCCATAATCATCATTGGTTCAACCTGAACCATTTTTGTCTGTTTTATTTGGAGTGATTATTGTTACTTTACTAGTTATTTATTTCTGTAACGTAACTTTAAATCAGAAGGCAGCTGTAAAAGCCATAATAAGATATTTAAAACCTTCAAGTGTGTTATAAAAATGCATTGCAAGTGTGTCCAGAATCCATTTCTAGCATGCTACATTTCAATGCTTTAATCTGTTGCTATTCTGTTGCCATATTGCAGGTGCATGACAGCTCATCCTGTTTATTTTTTTAAGCATCAGGAACTATGGAAATCAGGCTCTCCACTGACAGTGTCAAAGTCTGCAATTACACTGTATCTGTCTAGATCTAGAACAGGTGTGTCAAACTTAAGGCCCACCAGCCAGATCTGGACTGAGGGGTGCTTCGATCTTGCCCAGAGGGCTGCCCTGGAAACAGCAAAGGATTGGCCTGAGGTGCCTGTGCCAACAAAAACAGAGCTCAGGAGGGCTGTGCACCGCCCTCGCAGGCTCCATTTTCAGCCGCAATGGTCTCCTGCAGCCCTCTGCAAGCGAAAATGGATATCGGGGGGCACCGCACTCCATTTCCACTGGCTCTGTTTCACCAAGTTCCATTTTCACTGGCAAGGCTACAGGAAGCCATCACAGCTGCAGGACCCAGGGGAGCTGCACCCCTCCCCCCAGGCTCCATTTTTTGATGGCAGAAGGCTAGCAAAACAAACTAAGAGCAAAACAAAACAAAAGGAGAAATGTTTCCCGTCTTGCATTTGAGCATCCAAGAAGGAACAGGAGAAAAGGAAAGAGGAAAGACAAAGAAAAAGATGGGAAGAGAGCAAGGAAGGGGAAAAAAGGGAGAAGGAAGGAGAAGGAAGAAGGAAGGAAGGAAGGAAGGAAGGAAGGAAGGAAGGAAGGAAGGAAGGAAGGAAGGAAGGAAGGAAGGAAGGAAGGAAGGAAGGAAAGAGATTATAATGAGAGAGAGGGAGGGTCTGAGGAAGTCCTGCCTTAGCACCTGGCCACCACAGATGTCCCTGACATGAGTGTTGTTGAGCTGGCCATGCCCACCCTGGCCACACCCACCCTGGCCATGCCTACCCCCACCCCCCCAAGGTCAAACACAACCCTGAAATCAAGTTTGACACTCCTGCTCTAGAAGAACTGTGCATCAGCCCAGTACGTTCTATTTCATTCCCTCTAGCAGAAAGCAGAGACAATTTTTGCTTTGGGCTTGCAACAATTCATGTAATGTTCATGAATAGTCATATATAGGAAAACTGTAAGCAATTATAAATGGAGCAAAAGTACATGTGGTCCTAGACTTACAACAGTTCATTTAATGACCGTTCCAAGTTACAACAGCATTAAAAAGTGACTTATTACTGTTTTGCACACTTACAACCTTTGCAGCATCCCTATGGTCTCATGATTTACATTTGGATACTTGACAACTGTTCATATTTAGGACGGTTGCAGCGTCCAGGCAGTCAGATGATCCCCTTTTGCGACCTTCTGACAAGCAAAATCAATGGGGAAGCCAGATTCACTTAACAACCGTGTTGCTAATTTAACAACTTCAGTGAATCACTTAACAACCGTGGCAAAAAAAAGTCAGAAAATGAGGCAAAACTCACTTAACACATTTCTCACTTAACAACATAAATTCTGGGCTCAATTGTATCTGTAAGTCGATGACTACCTGTATCTAATCCTTGCAGAACTGAAGCTACTGATTGACAGAAAGATAATATGTAAGTTCAGCTGAATAGAAAACCTAATATTTTATATTCTTGGAAAGTTTAATTGTTTTTTATCTGACAATAATCAAATTTTCAAAATTGCAGTTTTATATGCTGCCATATACAGAATCTACAGTTCTTAACAGTATAAGGGGCTCCCTAAAACTTTTATGAGAAAAGCTTTATAATATATTGAGGTCCAGGTTTTTTTGGGGGGGGGGTTCAAGTGGCAATTAAGGCATGAACTTGGGAGATTGTGAGTTCTAGTCCTGCCTTAGGCACAAAGCCAGCTGGTTTGACAATGGGCCCTAGAAAGAAGGCAATGACAAAGCACTTCTGAAATATTGCCAAGAAAACTGCAGGGACTTTTACAGAATCATCAGGAGTAAACTCTGATTTGAAGGCACCAAAGAAAAGTGTAACATGTTGTATGTTTTAAACTTTTATTTTCTAGCCTGAACAGCCGTCTCCTAACAAGTGGCAGTTGGATAAATGGTTAAATAAGGTTAATCCTCATAAAGCTTCTGCTTTGAACCAAAATGGATTGGAGGTCTTTCAGTATTACAGCAAAGTAAAAGAAAAAAGGCAAGACAATGAAAATGTACCTCCTGTTGGCCAAGCCAATCTCCAGGAAAAAGATATTAAGAATCTTACTAAAGAGGAACTGAGATCTAGGACAGCTAACTTAGCCCCCGGACATAGGGGAGCTAAGCAAAAACCACCTCCTTCTGCTGCCTCAAAATCGGTATCTAAAAAACAGCCAAGGAGGACAGAGAGTAGCCCGGCTGATGATAACGTAAACAACCATGCAGCTGACAATCTTGATTTGAACCAAATTCATTTGGCAAATAGTAACATTTGTAATCAGCCCAAGACTAGGCCTTGCAGCAGCAACATCGAACAACAAAAAGAACCACCGTCTGTTACAGCCTCTGAAAAGAGACGCACAAGAGGCTCAGGGAAAACAGCACCCAAGTCCAAGGAATTTATCGAGACAGAATCTTCATCTTCAACTTCATCGGACACAGATTCCCAGTCTGAACAAGAGGAGTGTCCTTCACATAAACCACAAACTGCAACTTCAGCATCCGCTGAAAGTGACCAGAAACAAAAGAATCCTAGCAATAATAATGGTTACAAAAAAAACAATAATTGTGGTGCCTTTGGTTCCATCAACACCAGAACTAGCAACGATATAGCAAAAGAGCTGGAAGAACAGTTCTACACACTGGTTCCTTTTGGCAGGAATGAGCTTTTGTCTCCTCTAAAAGATACTGATGATGTCAAAGCACTTTGGGTCAAAATTGATTTGACTCTGCTCTCCAGAATCCCACAGCAATTACCTGAGGAGCCACTGATGATAAATACAGCGGTTAAAGAAGCCATTCAAATGCAATATAACATTGCTGCTGATCTGCCAGCAGACAAAGTGGTTCCTAAATCCAGAAGAAAACGAAAGGTAGGTTTTATATGTTGTCTTGAAAAGGAAATTCATAATAGCACCTACTGGATATACATGGGTATCTTGAGATATTTTGGGGCAGAGATACAAACTTTTTCTTGCATTACCTCAATTCATGGGAGTTGGGGGGAAGTTCAAAATTTGCAACATGGAAGTGCAGCATTTCAACTGAAGCCCTGCTTCTTTTGTATGTATGTGCAAATGACATAGTGCATATACAAGGCTTTGATTGTGACACCATGCTTGCCTTCTTGAGTTTTTGGCACCCCTGCAGATACTTCAACTGAATCCAGAGTTAAAGAGAATGAAGCCAGACCAGGCATGGTTTAAAATTTGGGTTAAGTCTACGTAATCTTAAATGTTCCATCTATCAGTCCTGGTAACTTTCTGTACTGGTTAAGGTTTACATTTCCTAAAAGGCAAAAGATCAACTACAGAAGCTTGAACATCTTACAAAAAGATGTGATGCTTAAGATAAAATCTGTATTTTTCTGCTTAGAATAAGGCTGTTGTCCTAGTCCTTTAAGGTAGAGTTCTTGTCTCACAAATGGTTTTTAAGAGCTGACAACATAACATGCAACCAGTTTGAGAAACAAAAGTGATTTCTTGATTGTAATCACTGGGAATATGATTATATTTTTATTTACTCTATCTAGCATTATTGGTTTTTGAACATGTATTTTCATTTATGTAATAAATTTCTATACTATGTTCTATGATATCACATTTCAGCATGGCTTACCACAAAAATATTAAACCACAAGGATATGCCAATGAATTAAAATAAGATTAAAAACACATTTATTAAAAGTGAGCAAAGTAAAGTGAATAAAATAATATTATTCATCTATAACATTCAAAGATTAAATGAGGAAAGATTTTTGTAGGGACGGAATGAACTTGCTGTAAATGATAATGATAAATGGATTTTGGAGGGCAGGATATATTTCTGCATCATCTGCTTTTAGAAAAAGATGCTAGTATCTTTTCAGGTAGATAACATTATTTTACCACTGTTCCTTTACCACCTGTTTTCATTGTTTTGGGAATAATGGTATTTGTGTATCAAAAGTAGAAGAGGGAAATTCCAACTATTGCATTGATCCAGACTAATTTAAACCAGTAATAGGAATTAACTTGATCCAATTCTGAACTCTCTTTACATATTGTTGCCCATTGTTGTATAATTATTCCAGCTTTACTCGTCTTCTCTCCACATGGAGAACTGAAGAGATTTCTATTTACGTGGAAGTCATATAGGAAGGGAAAATGACAAAATAAGTATCCTTTTTTATTTACACAATATAAGCGAGCATGTACAAACAGGGAGAAGCCTATATCACACTGTCACAACATCCATTGTTAAACAAAATCATTGGAAGATCCAATCTGGATCAGTCGCCTTGTCCAGAGATTTTGTCTTCCGAACTTCGGACTTGTGCTGGAGCCCATTTTGTGAACACCTCTGAGTCCCAACCTCACACAACCTGAAACTAAATTGTTTATATACAGTTATGTATGCAAAAAAATAAATAAATCGTATTTATGTGTGAATATTAAAACAGTAGGACAGAACAACTGCTGTTATATGGAAATCCTGGGTCATCTTCATCTGCGTAATATATCAATGAACTGGGCCAAAGCCTCTTTCCTTAAGAAAGAACCTAAAAATACTGGGTTTTGTTTTACATGCTTTTATTTTATTTTTATTTTATTTTAAAATACAAAATACAAAACTCAAAAAGAAAAAAAAACACATGACAATCAAAGCATTTAAAAAGTGCATCCAAAAAGAGATTTACAGATATTATCCCCTCTAGTTGAATACTGATTAATATATTACTACAACATAGTTCCCACCCCTTACGAGACAAGCCCTCCCAAAAACTTTTAAACTACTAAGTCTATTTGCAATTTGTTGACCTGTTTTCTATATGTTATATTTCTATATGCCCAAGTAGTTAACAGGAAAAACAATTTTAATGAAACAAAACAAAATTAAAGTTTCAAAACCCTCCATTAATAGATTGTTACTGTAATCCACTAGTACAAAATTTACCACAGCATCTTATCTATCCCAAATCATCCCAAAAGTTATAAACAAATTGTCCTGGGTCAAAGATCCAAGACCTTTTCTGTGTCTTCATCCACATCCAAAGATAAAGCTTTAGAGTTTAACATTTTTAAAAGAATCATTAAAGAATGATCAAGCTTTCTTGAGAGGACTCCAGTTAGGAGCTGCACATTTCCCACCCTCTTTTCTTAGTTTTCAGAGACTGTTCAGCCATCTTAATATGTGAAACTTAGCCAGGGAACAAAGAACACAAAAAGCCTCTGTATTTCAATCCAAGATTATAAGAAAAGTTTAGTGGAAATAAACTCCCAAGTGTTTTGCAAGTTCAAAAAATACAGAATCCAGTGGTGAGAGTCTGAGAATTCCTCACCACCAACCCCGAATGTTACCATACTTTCTGCATGCAATTAGAGTCCAGCACCGAGTTGAAATAAATCAGCACCCAGCCGTTAATCAACTTTTTAAAACAATAAGTAAAATAAAACAATGAAGGCAAAAAAATGAAAGTTAAAATTCCAGCATGCTTAGAAAATGAAACTGCTTGACAGGAAAATGGATACGCCAAATGACTCTTTGATCGCTTCCAGAGGGAATTGGAATCTTCAAGACCCCCCACCCCCACCCCTTGCCCACTGGGTCCACAATCAGTCCAAAAGTTGTTTTGGGTCACTCTTAAGTGATCCCATTCAAAATCGGAGAGCAGCACTGCCAAAGACCCAGCTTTAGTAATGAAATCAGCAGATCGCTGGTAAGAGAAAAAAAGAAACTCTTCAGGCATCATGAAAGGGGAGCATGATATTGTTTAAAATGAAAGTATTTATTTCAACTATGATTATAGTGAACAAGAAACATTGATAGTAAATGAATGTTACATTTCAGATTGGCATAAGTCGAGGCTACAGCATTATAAAACACCAACATAGGAGAACTGCTAGAGTATAAAAGTCATAGAGTGTTGTAAATTTGAAGATATACTGTGAGCTAAGGCTTGTGAGAAACAGTGACTCATCTAAAGTTTGTGAAATTGATCCAGTACTTCAAGAGAAAATATCTTAGTGAAGTGGGGGTCCCAGTTTTGCTCTGCTGAGTAAATTTCATTGAGGCAAATGCAAATTTCATCTGCATGATTAGTAGCTTGAAAATAAAAATGTTGATGACTGTAGGGATAGCCAGACAAACACAGTAAAATGCTGTCCTGTGCTCTCCATGAAAAGTAGCAGGTTTTGACAGATGGTTAAGCCCCTAAATCTAGCCATCTGCCACAAGTCACTTCTTCTCCAAATCCCTTCTGCTCCCCATGTTCAGGAGAGCAATTGGTGATAATTTTTCCTGCCAGCAGGTGACACTTGCTAGCGGGAGAAATGAAGCCAAGGAAATCCATCCATCACTATCCTTAACTTGTCCTATGTTAAAACTGTAAGGACAGCATCATTTCTCAGCCTTGATACTAAAGCAGAAGAGGGCTTGGCAACAGTTTTTATGTTGACATCCTTTTCTGCTGGCTTAAGGACCAGCGCATGGCCATTTGGCTGTGTCATTTGATAGCAGCTGTTGTTCCTGTGCTTTCTGCACCCAGCTGCAGACAACAGCAGCTAATGGTAGGGCATATTAATATGAATAATGACACCATCTATTTCTTAGTTCCCAGGAGGAAAAAGAGAGGTGATACACTGGGATATGTAGGCAAGTCTCTCCTTGCTGGAAGTGTGGGCCAAGGATAGAATTGCAATAATATGTTTATAAGCTTGTGTACATGATAGTTCACTAAGACCACAAAGTTTGAATGGACCTTATATAGAATCTTAATGGAGTAAAAAAAAAATCTCCCACAATCCACTTCCACTAAGGCATCTTAGATCTTACAATACATGCTTCATTTGTATTACAATGTTATTTTTGGCATGATGCAAAGACCACAAGTGGCTTGCTAAACCAAAAGGGAAGCTACAAGCGAATTTTCTTTGTAGTTTTCTTCATTATCTGGATTGGGACCTGTATCTGGAAAGATCCATAATCATGTATTGTTTTCCTCTAGGGCAGGAGTGTCAAACTCACGTCATCATGACAGTATCATGTGATGTATCGGAACTTTCCCCCCCTTTGCTACACTGGCCACGAGTTTGACAGCCACGAGTTTGACAGCCCTGCTCTAGGACAAAGGGGTTATCAAAAAGTCAAGAGAGAAGTCACAACTATCCAATTGAAATTCTACTGCTTTTTTATGTGTAATGCATGTAAATAAGAGGTAGGACTGCCATCTTGACTCTCTTTAATCATCCTCTACAGATGCCTCTGTTAGCTTTAATTATTGAGCTACAAGATTTGGTAGAAAATTAGCAATAACTTAACATAAGTTAATACAATTAACATAAATAGTTAATTTCAATATTAATTATAAAACTTGTAAAATACAAGCTCTACAACGTCTATAATTTTGCACCAAAATACCATGTATATGAGGTGTTTTTTTCTGTTAGCATGAAAATGAGGAGGAAAACAGAGAGACTAAGAAGATTCACACTGAGCAAGAATGTTCCTTCAATGTACTTCCTTCAGCCCAAGTTATTTCTTCACCAAATCATTTCAAAATCATTAAAAAAAGGTATGTATTATCTAGCTATCTAATATTTCATGCAAAAAATGTTATTTAATATCAAAAGAATAAAAAGTTGTCAGAATAATTTTATGGTCAACTGCTGCTAATCTGGTTATAATAACTCAGTTTGATCATTATACTTATTTTTCATCACAGTTATTTTTCATCACTTTTGTTACCCATGGTTTTGTTCCAACTAAATAATGTCTACAATGAGATAATGGGTATCAAGGCCTGAGAAAACCTTTTTATGTATTCATAGAAATTCATCTGCCAGTTTGTATATGTGTAAAAAACCCCAAAACATGCCTGGAATCATTGGTTACATGAAACATTGTGCTAGAAATACCACAATCTGGTCAACATTTTCAAACTGTGAATAACTAGAATGTGCATAATGATATTGATGTAATTGAGTAATAATTGTGTTAAATTGGTTAATTAAAATTGCCATTTTGACATGAATTTTAGGATGGAACAGGATATTGTCAGAACTTGATTGGGGGGAAAACTATAAATTTAATAAATAAAAATATTAAAAATGTTCTAATCTTGTGAAATGACTTATATTTCCAAGATAATTTCATTTCTCATCATCTTTGATTTGTTAAAATGAAACTGTAATATATTGGGTTCTATGACAATTCTCCACAGCCAAATCATTATGGCCAACTCACCACAGCCAACTTGCCGCAGGACAGCTCTCCACTGGACAACTCATTGCAGGACAATAGTTAACTAATATCCAAGAAATGGTGGAATAAATATAGAAAGGATGCAAAATGAGGAACATAATGAAATGTGAATGATTTTTTTAAAAAAAATATTTATTTTAAATAATTAAATAGAATTTTTAAATTGTCCTGCGGTGAGTTATCCCATGGCAAGTTAGCTGTGGTGAATTGGCCCATTCCCAATGTATTGGTATTTTTGAACGAGAATAGTGGCTCTTTCCTCTTAAATTTTCACCAATGAAGGTGGCAAAAAGAAATCACCCTTTTGAAGTATTGTTAAGGAATTCCTGTATTTCAAAATGACACTTCCTGAAGTAGGTTGATAGTTTCCTTTTGATTTCCTCAGTTGCTATGGTTCTGCTAGCAGTCCATCACATCAATTTATTTGTTTGTTTAAAAGACTTATATGGGCCTCCCATCTTATATGCCATAATTCTGGGCAGCTCTGAAAACAACAATAAAAACATGAAAACCATAAAACTATAACAAAAACTCCCCAATGGTAAATACTCTGCCATACATCCACATTTGATTCCACTGTGCCCCAACCTCACCCTACTCCAATACTTGACTTGGCTCATCAAGACCTTCTCAAAGGCTAGAACATGGAAGCCTGCCAGATCACAAGAGGAACATCATTCCATGAGGGAGCAAGAACTGCTATAGCAACTGGGTGCTATTAAATGATAATCAGAGATGGTATTCAGCAGGTTCTCACCAGTTCTGGAGAATCGGTAGCGGTAATTTTGAGTAGTTTGGAGAACCAGCAAATACTACCTCTGACTTGAGATTTTACAGTATCCTTCCCCTGCCACGCCCACCAAGCCACGCCCACAGAACCAAGAGTAAAACAATTTGAATCCCACCACTGCTGATAACATTTAAGGGAAGGGCTTAAAGTACACCCACCTTATATGACTAGGTAGATTAGTGGACTCTTTCAGTTCACCAAGTATTAGATTAGTTCCTAATTTTAGTTCTATGATTGGAGTTCTATGCAACAATTCATTCTAACACCTTAGAAGCATCAGAATAAACTCAGTGCATGAAGAATGTCTTGTCTTCATGAATTAAAACTATTAATTAACAGATGATATGTAAGTCCATGAGGAGTTGGTGTCTGCCAGAGTGTCCAGATTGGAGTGATGAACTGATTTTTATTTAAATGCAGTTTCCTATCTTACTGTTAATTTAGGCTAAGATTTTAATGATGGTGTTGATTTACCAGAATCCATTGCAGAGTGTCTGATTTCATTCTCTTTCCTTATGTATCTTTCCCCATGGACTACAGTCCAAAGCAGAGACCAACAAAGACCCACTCCTGTTGGTAATGACACTGTGTAACAGCATCTAGGAACCTCTGTGTATTACAGCTTAAAAAGCGTGTATAAATTAAGGGAGGTCACAAAATAACATGATAAAGGAATTGTGTTTAGTATTACATGTGAAATCATAGCCATCAGGGAATAACTAGCTCAGCTGTGTTTCTGCATAGCCTCAGTCCTAATTGCACTAGCTAACACAATTGATGGACTAGCAAGAGATCACAGTTAAAAATTTAATTTGAGTGCTTAGAAATAAAATTTGGTAGTGGTAGAAATATTTTCTTGGGAAAGATAAAGTATGTTTAGTGGATATTATGATGATGAAGGTGATGTAGTTTGAAGTTTGCTCTCTGAAAAATTGTCTAAAACAATTTGGAAAAAAAAACCATTTAAAAAAACGTATCCAACATTAACAATCAGTAAAAGCAAACTATTTAGCCACTATCTTGGACTATAATTTGCTTTTTACAAAAAATCATAATGTTTGGTAGGTGTTTGTACATAACCCATTTGCTATTCCCTTTCAGTCTAAATAACATTAAGCAAAGCATAGAGAATAAGTTTAAGAAGTAGCAAAGAAATAAATGACACAAATTAAAGAAAAGACAATGTAATTAAATTTAGTTTACACCAATATTATTCCCTAGATTTCTCTATACTTTTGTGTCCTTTCAAGCCCCATCCTTCTTTCCATTGCATCCAAATACTACTTTATACACTGAATTTTGCTCTTTAAATGTAATAATAATATTGTCTTTAAGATATCATTTGTGCAAGAGCCAGAGCATCAGTTCCTCTGGACCTGGGGTTGCCAACCTTTTGGACCTCAGGGACCACCAAACTCATAAGTTTAAATCCCGCGGACCAGAGACCCTGGGAAAATCCCAAAAAAAGTCTGCAGGAAAATTCCCCACCCCGTTTTCCTCCCGATTAATCATTCTTTATTTGGGATCTCCAGCTCCGTTCTCGGGGAGAGACTCTTTTGGCTTCATGCAAGTAAAGCAGCAGAAGTCTTTCTTTCTCTCCCCCAAACTCCATCAGAAATGAGTCTTTATGAGACTTGTCACGCCAGTGCAGTCTCTTGCAACAGGATGCCTTGCAGGGTCCCAAAGACTCGTTTCTGGCAGAGTTTGGGGAAGAGAAAAAAAGGCTTTTGCTGCTTTCCTTGAGTGTAGCCAAAGGCAGAAGAAGAAAGAAGTGGAAAGAAGCAGCCCGGCGCATGGGGCACGTGGGGCGCATGGGGCACGTGGGGCAAGTTCCTTCTTCTGCCTTTCCCCCCTCCCCTCATTGCCTCATGTTGTTCAATGCAATGCAAGCGACGCAAGCCTTGTGTTCCCGCACAGCCTAGATTAATTGCTTTGGGGGGGGTGCTTTGGGGGGTGACATTTCTCTGTGGATCACCAAAATTTTCTCACAGACCAGCAGTGGTCCCTGGCCCACTGATTAGCGACCACTGCTCTGGATTATGTAAGGAGTCTGAAGAAATAGGCCCTCTAAGGGGGAGAAAAAAGATATAAGCAGATAATTTGTAACAGGAGAGTATTGAGAAGATTATTTGGGCTCAGGGGCTGCAGATTGCCCCAAGATGCTTGTAATACTTAGAACTAGGACTATCAGATCTGGGCTTATTATTAAGTGTTGTACCTTATGATTCTTGACTCTTGATGAATGTATCTTTTCTTTTATGTGCACTGAGAGCATTTGCACCAAGACAAATTCCTTGTGTGTCCAATCACACTTGGCCAATAAAGAATTCTATTCTATTCTATTCTATTCTATTCTATTCTATTCTATTCTATTCTATTCTATTCTTCATTCCATTCCATTCCATTCCATTCCATTCCATTCCATTCTATTCTATTCTATTCTATTCTATTCTATTCTATTCTATAAAAGTCGACATTTAGAAAATAAATACACAAAGATCTCTTTGGTTTTATCTCATGGCCATCCAGTTTTTTGCAGTTTGGACCTGTATTAGAACATTTGGTTTATTTTTCTTTGTTGTTTTCATTAACTAGGTTATATATTTCTGTCTCCTTGGGTTCTGTATTAATAACAATAGCACTTAAACTTATATACTGCTTTGTAGGGCTTTTCAGCCCTCTCTAAATACAGAGTCAGCATATTGTCCCCAACAATCTGGGTTCTTAATTTCAGAAGGATAGAACCCTACGTCAACCTTGAGCTGGTGAGAATCGAACTGCTGACAGTCAGCAGAATTAGCCTGCAATACTACATTCTAAACTACTATGCCACCACAACTCCTCAAGTTGTTAAGTTATTTAAGTGCTAAGTATACCAAATACAAAGAAAGTCCAGCTCCCTATAAACACATATTCTCTGTTTAATCCATGTGATTTTATAAACAGTTACTTGCAACTGTAAAACAGTGTGTCAGGATTCCAGCAGTTGCCCTGATTTAATTAATGCTTGTTTTAGAGTTGCCACAGTGCTCCACAGCGTATATTTATTTTTAAAAGCCACATCTTATTTTCCAACCAACTTTAAAGCAAGTCTTCATTTCTATATAAATATTTTTAGTATACATTAACCATAAATTTGAAGCTTGCCCTAAAATAAAAGAGGAGAAATGTGATCAAATTTGTCCAACAACTTTTGGTACTCATGTTAAAACCTGTTTCCAGAAAGAAAAAAAATTAACCAAGTTCATCATGAAGTTATGGTAAAGCTGATAATGATCACAGTATATGCGTTCCTTATTCTCTTTTGACTGTCCATTATTGTAATTTCCATTTGTAGTTTGGCAACACCAATAAATAAAATGGAGAAAATGCTTCAATCACCTAGTTCTCCCTTCTCTGGTGCATCTAAGTATAAATTCTGTAACGATAATTTAACTTCTAGAAAAACAAATGGTACCAACCCTTCGTCTTCCACATCCTCAAGCAGAAAGCACAAGAATGAAATTAGATCATATCTACATTCTGGAGATTTCAGTGTAAGTTCTGATCACAACATATTTAAAGTACTTAAATATCCATTTTGTTTGTTTATAACCCTTTCCATTTAGATCAGGAATTGTTAATTATGGCTAGCAAAGGAACAGTGGGAGTTGGTCTACAAGTCATTCCTCACCCCTGATTTAGATGGTTTGGAAAAGTCTTTCTTAGGGTCCCACCCCCCTTTAGAATTTGAGTATTGGGTGAGAAAACCTTTGAGTCTACTGGCATCCCAACTTTGTAGGCTGGCATTATTGTATACTATTTGGGGAATGGAGAAGAATGCACTGAAAATTAATTTTGTGAAAATTTGGCTGAGACAATGTAATGTGTATTTCCTCATTATCACCTTCTGTCTGTTTCTTTTGGTAAACACTCTTCTGATGTTGGGTTTATATTTCTACATTAAAAAATACCTTTATTTCTAAAGTGCCTTTAGAGATGTTTAGCTTATTACTTTACGGGTTCCCCTCCCCCCCAATTTAGAACTTAGAGGGCTGATTAAATATGGAAAAATACACAATATATTAAACCTGCTCTGTTTTGAATAATGGTAGGGCTGACCTTGTCATTTGGTTACAAGGATTGTTTATGGATGCATGTCCATGAGCCCTTCCTAAACTAGTACCCTCTAACTGCTAGAACTCAGCTCCCTTCATCTTCAGTGGAACTTAGCAAATAGAAGAATGGTACTCCAATCTATGTGGAAAATATACAAACAGGGATATGTTTACATTGAAATCTCATTTTGTAAAGCTGTACATATTTCACTATGATTAATCCTGTTCTTCTCTGAGTTCAATAAAACTTAAACTTCTTTGTAATCTTGCATAGAATTGTATGCTAAAATTCACAAGATTTCATTCAGGTTGTCATCTTATGCATGTATTATAAAAAAAAAAAAAAAAAAAAAAAAAAAAAAAAAAAAAAAAATAAATTTAAAAAAATTTTTTAAAAAACTAGAAACCACAAAAACTCGCTTCATTGGCAAAAAAATCAAAAAAAAAATACAAGCTGAATAGTCAAGTTTGTTGAGACCCAAGCCTGTAAAGGACCTTAAACTCACTCTAATGTCAAGTGCTAGAGCCCACTGCAACTACAAGCAAAAAAGGCTTAAGAGTTGTTAACCAATCCCAAGCTTTTCTCTGTAATATCACACTACTAACCAGAGAAATTTGCTGACAATAAGCATCAGTCTGGAACCCCACTACATGATATAGCACAATTGAGAAAGCCAGAAATATTTCAAGAGGAGGGCTCCCTTTCTCTACTCGTTGTAGATACCTTAGCCACCAGACTTGAAATAAACAATTGGCAAATCAAATAAATAAATAAATAAATAAAAATAAATAAATTATCTAGAAGAAAGTTTTACTGAATTCAGGTACACTTTTTGATAGATCTATGTAACATAGGATTCCACTGAAAGAATTCTCTGAGCAAGAAACAGATATATACAGGAGAGATATCTACAAATGGACTTGGTTATTTATTTTCTCAACATACCGTTGGAAGGTTTATAAATAAATAAAATTATCCATGCTGAAATGGTATGGGTTATTGTTGTTGTTGTTCTGAACTGTAATTGTTTGCATCCATAAAAAATATTGCATAGGGCAATAGTTCCTAAAATGTAATAATACTTCTAAACTTGTTTACAATTATTGTTGATGACTGAATTCATGATTAGTTCCTGACTGTTAATTTTACTGTTTACTCAGAAAGCCATGTATATCAGTTCAGAAAATACTCTGTTCTGCAATAGAATACAGTGCCAAAAAGAACCATGGTCATCTATACTGACTGTGCCCAAAAACTGTAGGAAATCAAAACTCATCGTTAATGATGGGTAAGTTAATTGTTTCTTATGTAGAAATCTTTCCTTCTTTTCTTCCTTCCTTCTTTCCTTCCTTCCTTCTTCCCTCCCTCACTCCCTGTCTCTCCTCTCTTCTCCTCTCCTCTCCTCTTCCTCTGCTTCCAGCCTAAAATAAAATTATGCACTCAAGACAGTGTACCACAAAAATGGATATATGTGGACTTTAAGTGTACCTATAGAATTCTCCATGCTTGTCAGAAATGTTTTGTGTGTATGAATCTGAGCCTATGTGCCTGTTCCTGTATCTCTCTCTGTGTGTATGTGTGTGTGTGTGTGTATGTGTGTATACATTTATATACAGATTTAACATTGTTTTTAATGGCATAGGTTCTAGAACCACTACAACCATTGTAAAGAATTATTATGAAAACAGTACTGGAAAAAAAATTTTTAAATGGCACTTAAACATTTGTTGCAGTTAATACTAAATAGCTTTTAGATTATGTAAGACTATTGGGAGTTAGAGAAAAAATCTGGTAAGCTAGATTTTTCAGATTAAAATGATAGTAGTAAAATTATATCCCTATAATTCAGGTGATATACATAATGTTTTAATATTTTATAATAGGGTTTCTATTATTAAGCAGTGTCATATATTATGGTATCAGTGATTTTGCTGATAAAACTTCCAAAGATTAATCAGGTCAAACAATTTACAAACTGCATCTTTGTATGTATAAGACATTTTTGCTGCAATTACTGTATATACTCGAGTATAAGCCTAGTTTTTCAGCCCATTTTTGTGCTGAAAAAATCCCCGGCTTATACTCGAGTCAGATTCCCTCTAAAAAATGGTGTGGAGTCGCGGCCTCCGGCGGCAGCGACTCCCAACAGCCCAGCCGGGAAGGGAAAGGCAAAAGCGCTTTGCCTTTCCCTTCCCGAGGCGGCGGGACTGGGGCCGCGCCGGCGGTAGTGACTCCTGACTCAGGGGGCCTCCGAGGGAGGGGAAGAGAGTGACTCCTGCCTCCGCTGTCATCATCATCTTCTTCTTTTGGGTTAGTGAATCAATTAAACCTTTCATGATAGTGAGATCGTTTCCCAAATTAATTATTTTTATTTTTGAAATTTACCAGTAGCTGCTGCATTTCCCACCCTCGGCTTATACTCGAGTCAATAAGTTTTCCCAGTTTTTTGTGTAAAATTAGGTGCCTCGGCTTATATTCGGTCGACTTATACTCAGTATATACGGTAAATTATTGAGATTAGGCTCTTAGCCCTTTTGGTTTTCTTAAAGTATTTTATTTTATTCTCATTTTTGCTCCCATGTTGTTGAAAGTCTATAAAGATGATCTATAGAGAAAATATTTGCCTCTTCCCTTAGTAATTCTTTTATAGCTATAATTTTAAAACCAGGTAAATATCTTGAAAAATGTATCTTTTTTAAATATGAATGCTAAGATTTTGTGAGCTGCTTTGGCTCAAGGACAACAAATTTAACTATTTTTGTTCATTCAAGCTGGTTTCATTAAAGCACATCATGCATCAAATACTAAATTATTAGCAAATCCTTGATACACAAATATGTTAGATTCAGCAGAGGTTGTCTTGGACATCAAGGCGATCTGTGGCATTGTACAGATTATATTTTTAATATATATTTTAGTTAAACTTGACTATTTCCTTAAATTTAGTTGATTGGTATTCTAACCCACCAGCAGAGCTTATCTCCAACTGAATTATTTTTTATCCTTTAGGATATTATGTGGAGCTTATTAAATATGTCTATTTCCTCTTTTTACTTAAGTTGGTGTTATAATCACTGCTCTGCTTTAGTAAGTAATGTAAGAATTTTCCATGTAACAGAGTGGCTGGAGTGGAACAGAATTATACGTTGATTATATTTATGCCTTGTTGAACATTTATTTTGTATTTCATTCATAAAATTTGTTAACTACCTTTATTCTGAATAACTGTGGATTGTAATGATAGCCAGCATTCTTTATCAAAACATAATGCAATTGCTTTGCTCACTGTCCCAATATCCTGGCCCAGAGCTCAAGAGAAATAAAGAGGTTTCCAGAGCAGCTAGCAGAATTGGGGCCATCCGGGGCCATTGGTGGATTTACTATTCCATAAGGCAGGTGTATGCTTTCTGGATCCCATTAGATAACATGGAGGAACTTGAGGCATAATTGTGGACAAGGTAGCCCTCAGATAACCCAGCTCTATTCTATGAAGACATGTATTGTGTGGATGGCAATCAATATGTTAAATGCAGAATGCTTACTGGGAGCCCGGTGCAATTCATTCAGTAAAGTTACAATAGGTACCCCAAGGTGCAACCATAACTATCATGCTGCTGCATTGTGTACCACTTGGTATGTGTATCCCTGTGTAGAGTATGTTGTAATAATCCAGGCAAATATTTTAAGATATTTAACTTCAAATCTTAAATTGCATTGTAGCAATGCTATCAATTATGTTCTTTACTTTTAGAAAGTTTAGAATACATTTCTCATTTAAATTCAAAAAACTTTTACCAAAAAGGGATGATATTTTGCACCTTAATTATATGTTGTCTATGGTGTTTCTGCATAGTTTGATACTTTACTTTTGCCTAATTTTTCTATTGTTATTTGGAGTACATGAAATATTGAGCACATATTTGCTTTGGAGATACCATTAAGTAAAATGTTTTAATATACCATACAAGTATACAGCATATCATGTGATATAGTATATCAAACTCATTTTTTTCTTATATTTTCTTTCATTCTAGATTGCACAATTTAGATTATTTTATGCAGGAAGCTAAAAGAAAAAAGCATAGAGCAGATGCAATGGTAAGAATGCATGAATTTCTGATACATTATTCCAATATATCTATACAATAAAACTTTACTAATACTAATTTTTAAATCCCTCTGAGATAAGCATTTCTGTTATTAGCACAGATTTAAATATAATCAGATATGTAAACAATTATCCAAGATCAATTATCAGATACATTTGGGGTAAATTAAAATTTGAGATAGTCCAATTCTTTTTGAAAAAGTATTGTATGGGTATAACACTGCAGTGGTTTAGCAGACCCCATTATCAAATACATAAAGAGTCATTTGTAAATTAAAATGCTACAGGCCAGGCCTGGGATAAGATTTTTAGAAAGCAGTTTGATCCAACACTGATTGGAAGAGGAAGATAGAATCCTATTTGCAAACCTCAATTTGTTCTGTAATCCAGAGTTCCTCAACCTTTCCAGCTTTGGTGGGGGAGTGAGGAGAGGGGATGGTTCCATGGGAGCAGTGAGCAAGCGCACATGCACAGGTCCATTTGTGATAATGATGGGCACATGTGCCCATGCTCACGCAAATTGGGTCCGCAGGCAGGCACTTGCCCGCTGCTCACACTACTTCCGTGGCCCGTTTCTGAATGGCTGAAGGCCCACATAAATATCTGAATGGCTGAAGGCTGGGGGTGGGGGACCCATGCCATAAGCAATTGTGTATTCCTCCTCCTCCTCCCCTTGAATGGTTGAATAGAATATAGAATAGAATTCTTTATTGGCCAAGTGTGATTGGACACATAAGGAATTTGTCTTGCAAATTTTGTTGCAAAATTTGTCTTGCTTTTTGGAAAGCTTCCAAGACTAAGGGGAATTTGCAGTAATCACCTGTCATTCATGAAAATCTCTGCTAACCTCCCTAGCCGTTTGTGAATGCAACCACAGCATTGGATACCACCACTGGGTATATCAGCAAGCTTCTCCTGATATCAGTGGGCCTTGGTTTAATAATGCTGTGCATGTCTTCAGTACAATGCACATGGGAGAATTTCTTCCAGGGAGACAATAGCAAACCAATTTTGGAAGAAAAAAAACGTGCCAAGAAAACTGCAGGAATTTGTCCGCACAGTTACCAGGAGTCAAAACACTGACTCTCTCTCTTTCTCTGTCACACACAAAGAATAAAATTATTACTGATTAAATTAGAGGTGTTTAGGCTTCAAATATTTACTCTGAACTTTGCGCCCAAACCATATATAATACAAGGTCATATTTTTATAGTCCTATTTTTCTTTGCATTTATTTCTTGTGATCACTCTCATCTACATTTCCCTGTTTCATTTATAAATGCTACAGATCACCTTGGCTGCACTGGTATACACTTCATATTACAACACATCAAGGCCTGAATTTGCTTTCCTTTTTTCATGATGTACCTTACTGAGCTAAAGTTAAAGATGCCCTCAATTGAAGCACATCTCCTGCAAACATCATCCATGCAGTTTTTTTGGCAGCACTACAGAACTGATGCTTTCATACAGGGCATTTGACATCCCAGTCTATCCAAGAGCTCTGGAATTTGCAAATGGTCTCACAGCCAAATACTTATCACAGCTGACTGCTTAGCCACCAAAGTTAGTTAGGAGCTGCCACCTGGATCTTGATATGTTACAAAACTCACAATTGACCAGATATTCCTATCTTCTCTGCTGAGAAATCTACCACCTACAGATCCAGAATCTTAGATCCAGAATCTTAAATTATAATTGAAAGTTAGCATAAAATATTATCCTGTTCTGAAGCTGAAATAGTGATTTCATGGTTCAAATTAAATTAGATTAAGTAGATACTTTCTGATTTAGCAAGTACCTTAAGGGCAAAAATCTTATGCAAAACTTAAAACAATCCAAACTAAACCAAACATCCTTTTTTTGGCTAATATAAATATTCTGCCTCTTGTATAGAAGACATTAGTAAGAACTCATTACTACTCTAAAATAGATACAAGTACATTTATTTTGTCATGTTTTTCCCGCTGGTTTTGTCTTGAAGGTGGACAAATTTGGCAAGGCACTTAATTATGCTGAAGCTGCATTATCATTTATTGAGTGTGGAAATGCCATGGAACTAGGGCCCCTGGAATCAAAGTCCCCATACACAATGTATGCAGAAACTGTGGAGCTTATCAGGTGCGTCTCTGACAATACTCCAACAATTGACTAGCTCTCGTGCTCATGCAGTATATAGGTAATCCTCGACTTATGGCCATTTTTTTTAACAACCGTCCAAAGTTATGACAGACACCCCAAAGCTACTTAGAACCCATTTTTGAAGTTTAAATGGCTGCATCCCCTCCCACAATCATTGTATGTTAGGCATTTGGCAACCAGATCACCTTTACAGTCATTGTGAATTCATTTATCCCCCAAAATACAACCAATTAGAGATATTCCTCTATTTATTTCTTCTTGACAATTTTTCTGCAACCTGATGAGGAAATTCGTCTTCATTGCAAATAATGAGAAACCTTGTAGCTAGAGTCACAAGTAACATATTTATAGTATGTTTGCAGAGCAAGGAGGGATATAAATGAGATGGGATTCTGTAGTTAAAAAAAGTTAAATACGGAAGGGAGCCTTGAACCTCATATGAGCTTTGAAAATCTTTGAAGTGAGTGAAAGAATGAGAATATCTAGTAAAGTGTCATACAAAATACTATAAATGATGGTAATTATGAAGCATTTTAATTAATCAGTGATAAGTCACTTTGAGAATTGGAGCTACCTGAAAGAAATGATCAAATGTGATGACATTAATGGGAGGGGAGGGGAAGCAGAAAGATAAGAATTTTATAGTCAAGGAAAAGAAAAATAAACAGTGTCAGGGGTTATTCATCTAAGCTTCATGAGAGAAAAGATTTTACTATGCTTTGTTAAAGCTGGCAGGCAGACAGACACAGCGGTATTTTTGAAGAGTTCCCAGTGAAAGGAACAAGAGGAGGAAATGATAATGAAATTGATTAGCTGTGACAAGTAAAGGTTGCAATTTTAAGTACCCTTTGATAAACTTAAGTCCCACTGAGCTATAAAAATTTTCATTTTCTTTTTCTTTCTTTTTTTGCTTGCTTTCCTGACTTGGTTCTCCATCTTTTGTAGATATGCTATGAGACTAAAAACCCACTCTGGTCCCAGTATGACATCAGAAGAAAAACAACTAACAGCATTATGGTAAGTAAATTAAAATGCATTCAAAAACTTCAATTATTCAATCCTCAAAATGGAATGTTATAATAATTAAGCAAATAATACCAGATTTCACACTGCCTTTTGTCTGGTATTATTATATAAGATCGCAACCATCACCTTTAAATTTAGCTCAGAAACAGATTGCTATTTAATTCAAATAATTGTAATATTAACTTCCATCTAGCATTTTTATAGAATATTTAAGATAATTGTACTTTTTAACAACCGGTGGTTGTTATTAATGCATTGGTTGTTACATTTTAGACTAGCTGAGTGTTTTTATAGACAGTCCCATGTCTACATTACAGAAGTTTTGTCTCAGTGCAAAACTGAGGTTACTTTTTATAAGTAGGAGTAAAGTTGATATCCTTAACTAGTCAGTAGTTTTCCTTAAAAAAATTACAGGCTACAATAGCCTCTTTTATTGGTACAGAAGAATCTCTCATTTGAAATCTTAAATTTTAATAAATAAATATTTTCTTTGCTATAATACCTTCCATGTATCTAAGGGGCAATGTAAGTAAAATAATGTCATTCAACTCTAAAGTCCTATTTTGCAATAATTAAAAAAAAAATCAGTGTTAAGTAAATCTGTAAATAACTGCCGATTGCCCATTGTGGATTCTCAGTGGCATGCTTCCTGATGAGTAAGCAGACATGATAGGAGTACTGTAAGTCAGTAGATTCCCAGGAGTAAGCACACTGAGACAGTGAGCATGAAGAACAAGCAGATGTTTCCAGGCTAGCAGGGAAGTTCTAGAGCAGGGGTCTCCAACCATGATGTAAAGCTGTTCAATACCACAGACAATACTGCTACCCTACAAAAAGATCTTGACTATGTATCTGAATGGTCAAGCAAATGGCAACTTCAAATCTCAACAAATAAATGCTCTGTCTTACATATTGGCAAAAAAAATCAGAAAATAAAATACAAGCTGAATAGTCAAGATCTTGTTGATGACCCAAGCTCTGTAAAGGACCTTGGAATACTCACCTCTAATGATCTAAGTGCTAGAGCCCACTGCAACTACATAGCCAAAAAGGCATTAAGAGTTGTTAACCTAATCCTACGTAGCTTTTTCTCTGGTAATATCACACTACTAACCAGAGCATACAAAACATTTGCTAGACCAATACTCGAATACAGTTCATCAGTCTGGAACCCACATTACGTATCTGATATTAGCACAATTGAGAAAGTCCAGAAATATTTCACAAGAAGAGTTCTCCACTCCTCTACTCATTATAGAATACCTTATGCCACCAGACTTGAAATTCTAGAACTAGAAAACCTTGAATTACGCCGTCTTCGGTCTGATTTAAGCATGGTATATAAAATCATACATTGCAATGTCCTACCTGTCAATGAATACTTCAGCTTCAACCATAACAACACAAGAGCACACAATAGATACAAACTCAAAGTTAACCGCACCAAACTTGATTGCAGGAAATACGACTTCAGCAACAGAGTGGTCAATGTCTGGAATACTCTATCCGACTCTGTAGTTTCTTCCCCAAACCCCAAAAACTTTAACCTTAGACTGTCTACTATTGACCTCACCCCTTTCCTAAGAGGTCTGTGGGGGCGTGCATAAGCGCACCAATGTGCCTACCGTCCCTGTCCTATTGTTTCTCTTATTCTTCTTTTATTTTTCTTATATGTACCCATTTCATGTATTCACAACTATGTATACACTTATACTTATTATCTTGTAAACAATTGGCAAATCAAATAAATAAATAAAACTTTGGGAGTTGAAGTCCACAAGTCTTAAAGTTGCCAAGGTTGGAGACCCCTGTTCTAGAGTCCTTAATAAATTTTGCCTCTAAGTTATCAGTATGCAGCTATTCTGAAAGTCTGACAAGGGAACAATGCAACATACAAATCAAAAAAAGGAGGGGCCACATCAGGTATTGTCAGAGCACACAACTTTCAATAAGAAAAAAAAAGTGTAAGGACAAGAGTGATCAACAGAAAAAAAAAACCACCTTTAAATGCAAGTAGTCCTCAACTTATGACCACAATTGAGCCCAAAATTTCTGACAAATGCAATTGTTAAGTGACTTTTGTCCAATTTTATGACCTTTCATGCCACAGTTGTTAAGTGAATCATTGCAGCTGTTAAGTTAGTGAGATGTTTGTTAAGTGAATCCGGCTTCCCCATTGACTTTGCTTGTCAGTAGGTTGTAAAAGGTGATCACATGACTAGGCAACCATCATAAATATGAGCCAGTTACCAAGCATCTAAATTTTGATTATGTGACCACTTATGGTCATAACTGTGAAAAATGATCCTAAGTCACTTTTTTCAATGCTGTTGTAATTTTGAATGGTCTGTAAACGAACTGTGGTATGTTAGGGACTACCTGTACCTCAATGAAGAAACAAGCCATAAGACTTTAGGAGAGAGAGAAAAGGAATCAAAGGAGCATAGGGAAATAGATCCTAGGGACAGAAGGAATGCAGCTGAGCCCTACAAGAAGAATGAGAGCCAGTTTGGTCTAGTGCGGGATCCCCAACCTTTGACGCCGCGGCCCGGTTCCGGCATCAGCTGGGCGCCGCGGCCCGGTATCAGCGTCAACTAGGCGCCGCCATCTTTTATGACGAAAAGGCGCCGGTGGCGTCACCGGAGCGGGTCAAGATGGGCGGCGCCAGCGCTCGGTGAGCTTTTCGGGTAGAAATGGCTTTCTACCCGGAAAAGCTCACGAAGCGCTGGGCCGCCATCTTTTGGCGGAAAGCGCCGGTGAGCTTTACCCGGAAAAGCTCACCGGGCGCTTTTTACCAAAAAGATGGCGGTGCCCAGCAACCAGCGGCCCGGTAAAGGCTTGTTCCGCGACCGAGTACTGGTCCGCGGACCGGCGGTTGGGGACCCCTGGTCTAGTGGTTAAGGCACCAGGCTAGAAGCCAGGAAACTCTGAGTCTTAGGCATAAAAGTTGGCTGGATAACTTTGGGCCAGTCGCTTCCTCTTAGCCCAACTCACCTCACAGGATTGTTATCATTTTTTAAAAAAATATTATTTCCTTTATTGTCAGAGTACAACATGTGTACAATGAGATTGGCTGAACCTTCCTTCATGCATCACCCCCCCAACACAACTTACAGTGAGGACAGAAGTCCCTAACCCAATCCCAATCTTGTTTCACTATGTGACCTTGTTGCACAATGCGCCAGCCCCGCAAGGCTATCATACTACATTGACATGAAGCTATTTTCAGTTCAGAAGTCTGACAGCCCACAGGTAGAAACTGTTCTTCAGCCTGTTGGTGTGGCTGGCTATGCTTCTGTATTTCCTACCAGATGGCAGGAGAGTGAAGAAGTGCTGGCTGGGGTGTGAATCCTCCCTGAGAAATTTTCCTCACTCTTCTAAGGCAGTGAGTCCTAGCAATGTCATCTAGTGGTATCAGGGAACAGCCCACAATGTTTTGTGGGAACAGCCCACAATGTTTTGTGCTGTGCTCACCACCCTCTGTAATGTCTTTCTATCCGTGCCTGTCAAGCCCGCGTACCACACCGTAATGCAATATGTGAGGACGCTTTCTATTGTGGACCAGTCATAGGGGAAATAGAAGAAGAAACAAGTATTGTGTGTGTTCCTCACTTGCATTGTTTATAAAAATAATAAAGGTGGGATATAAAAAAAATAAAGTAAATAAAGATAAGAGAAGATATTTGATAGCTCACTATGTGGAATGAAAACCTTCCTATCCATTGAAACAGACTCAAAAAAAAAAAAAAAGAAACCCATATTCTGCAAATAAATGGCTGACCATGAAAATGATATCAGATATTTTATTTTGGGATCTAAATTATCTGGCTAAATAATTATTCAGTCAAGGAAGCTTTAATTTTAATCTAGCGGAGCTGAAAATCTGTATGTAAAAGTCTCAGACAAAAATGTGTGCACTGCAGAAATGGAAATATTTTAATGAAATCACTCTGTGAAAAATCATAAAGAAGATTGGCTCATAAAATTATGTTTTATTTATTTTACTACATGTGCGTGCTGTCCCACATTGCTGGGTAGCTTATAACAATAAAACACATCATAAAATCATCATAGACTTAAAATAATAGAAAATATTTTAGCAAGACACATATAACCACAAAAAAAAAAAAAAAAAAACCAACTAAAAAGGCCATGTTTGTCATCCCTATCAGTGTGTCTTCCAAATGCCAAACAAAAGATTATCTTCACCTGAATAGGATTTTATTTATTTATTTGGTTTGGATCAAGAAGGACTCCATTCTGACTTTAGGGGAAAGAGAATTCTACAAAACCAGAACACCAATGGAAAAGCCTGGCTCTGCACTTCTGTGTTTTTCCCAGTCATAGAATGGGAAAAGTCTATTTAGAGAAGATGTTCCCTTAAAAAATCAAAGATTCAGCCAATAAAGAGATTTATATGTGATAACAAGCTCTTTGAATTGTCCTGGAAAACTACTGGTGGCCTAGGCAGCTCTTACAGAATCATGTGACTTTGTTAAACTGGGACCAACCCATTAACAGATGAGATGCTGAAGTATAGACCAACTGCAGCTTTGAGTTTCAGAGACAGTCCCAATAGACAACATTATAGTAACCCAACTGTAATGTGTAATTAAGGTGGTGAGGACATTAATAATTGTCTCTGGAGCATTCTCTTCCAGAAATAGCTGCATCTGATACACCACCCTAGCAGTCAGGGAGAACTTGGAGCAGATTTTAGGGGATTCCAAATAGAATTTGTGCATCCATAGCGTGCAAGCAGAAAGTGTCTGTTGAAAGTCCTTCCTACTAAGATGTCCAGTAGAAGGACATGGAAGCAGGAATTATCTGTGGAAAAACCCCTCCTTTGAAAGAACTTGCCTCCAGAAACAAAGCAGTTATCCTCCATTACAATTTTTCAGAAGTTTTTTAAAAACTGGTTGTTCTGGAACCAGAGAAATAGGATAGAAGATTGATAGTAATTTGTGGCATCATCTCATGTATTATTTTTTATCCATTGAATTGTGTTGTTTTATTTTAACATAGTCTGTATTTTATCATCATCTCTATACCACTTAGAATATACCATTAGTTAAGTAGTGTAGACGTTCCATAAGCAAGTAACTATAGCCACATGCACTTAGAAAATCTTAAGTGAATAAACATGGCAATACTGTAGGAAGCTCCAGGATTAAAATAAACAGAGGAAAAATGAAGCAGTATTTTTGTTCATATCTACTCCCAATTAGTACAAGATGTAGATAAAGCTTTGAAAAAGGGAACTGCAGATATTCCAGAGCAGCATTGAGTAATTCCTCCAACATCTCTCGTGGGGGGAGGTGGGGGGAGGGAATTGGATCAGTGTAGACATTCCAGAAATTCCTTACTGACACCTTTCTCTTTCAGAGAGTAGAAGGCATGCCACAGACTTGACTGTACAGTACTTGACTTGATATTAAGGGAAGTTAGTTAAATAAGTTGAAATAGAAGGAATAGCAGGGAAAGTACCCCAACCTTACAAGGTTGAAAGACTGTATTTTAAGGAATACTAAAGTTAAAGATAGTCAAAGAACAATCTTCATCTTCAAAAAAGTAATTTTAATAAATTCAGAGCAAAGGTAAGTAGAATTCCTTAATTTAAAAAAATGCTAACTGCAAAAAGTTCTTCTAGAATAGTTCCATAAATGGATGTTTAGGGTACTTGGAGAACAATTCCAAAAAGGGGAAAAAAAGGAAGGACAGCAGAAGAAGTCAGCAAAGGTACACAAAGTGTTTAAGGAATGTCAGAAAAAGTATACATAACAAACACACAAATTACTAAGTCATAACAAAAGAATATTACTGGGAGCTTGGACCATATTGCTGGTGTCAGGAGAATTAAAATCTAGGATGGCCTGAGATTGGCAAAAAATTCTAAGAGTTGGAGACATTCAGTATGTTAAAAAAAGGCAGGAGAAAAAAGAAACAGTACATTGCTGATCAGAAATTGTCACAAATACAAGTGGAGGATTGTTGCTTGAGTTTGATAGATGCATGAATTGAATGGATGCACAGAAATATACCTACATACATAGAATCAGTTTAAGTCTGCAGAATTAGATGAACTCATTCTAGATAGTCAGGGAAGTAGCTGAGCATCTGGGCAATCCTTTTTGCATTATCTTTGATAAATCCTGGAGAAGGATAAACGTGGCCTTTATTCTTAAAAAGGAGAAAGAAAAGGACATCTCTCATGAAATCATTCCCAATTTGTGAGATGATTCTGGTGCAGATAATAAAAATATCTATTTTTGAAAACACCTTGAGAACAATGTGGTAATTACCAGAAGCCAGCATGGATTTGTCAAGAGCAGATCTTCCCAGACTAATCTTATCTCATTTTTGATTGGGTAGCTTCCTTAGAGGATTGTGGAAATGCTATAGACACAATGTGTCTAGATTTCAGTAAAGCATTTGACAACATAATTCATGAAATGCTGGTTAGCAAGCGTTTTCACCATGGGCTGGATGATCTGACAAGCAAATGGGCTCCTAGCTGGATTGAAAATTGAAGAATCTTCACCAGCTTTTGAATTTCATATTGCAGCAATATACCTAATAAAACCCACAAAGGTAGCAATATTTAAATTCCTGAAAGAATTTCACATAGAAAGAAATCAAGATCTGTTTCCTCTCATTTCAGAGTGCAGGACATAGAATGATAGGTGTGATGACCCGGGCCATGGCACAAAGGCAACACAGTCAAATAAGCAAGAAGAGTCCCTTTATTGTCTCCAACTTTGTCCCCAATGTCCAGGTTACCTTTGGCTGGAGAAAAACTCTTCCAGGAACAGTCTTTAAGTGGAGGAAATTCAGTATGAAAACAAAGTACATACAAACTGTAAATAAAAATCCACACAAACCACGCTGCAGTAATTATCTTGATAGGACAGGAGAAGGAATTGCAGACTTGAAAGCACAGCAAAACACACACAGTTGGGAAGACGCTAGGAACACAGATAAGCCTCGACAATACCAGATAATTCACAATTTGCTCCCAACAACTTTGCTGTGCGCAGCTTCCCTTTTTAAACACTGTGATCCCAGCTGTAGCCAATGAAGGGAATCAGGGCCCTTTCCTCCCCCGTAATACACGCAACTCACGTTGCTCTCTTTTCTGTTCCTTCCTGCGTGCTCTAGGATGAAGAGGGGGTGGGCCTGGGTCTTCCTCCAAATTCCCTTTCCATTGCTCTACCTCTCCCCTGCTCTGCCCAGCTGGCCTTTGCCCTACCCCTGTTTCTTCCACAGCCAATGAAGCCACACTCCCATTTCCTGTCAATGAAGCCACACTCCCACTTCCTGCCTCTCCCTCTGAATCAGATTCCGATAGGGGAATGACAATAAGCCTACATTGCCAAAAAATTATGTTCAGTTGAAAGTTTACCCCCAAAAACTATTCTTTGGTTTTAAACCTAAGAGCAGATCATGGAACTGATTATCCAAGTTTATGGTGGGCTTCCCTTCAATGGTTGTGTTCAAGTGGAACTAGAAATTTGTTAGTGATCCATTTCAGTTTGGTACTGATTTTAAGAAGGCACCTCAAAAAGCTGCTATGAGAGTCAGGGCTATACAGTGCTTAATGTGTTGGTCTAGAGCAGGGGTCACCAACCTTTTGGACCTTAGGGACCACCAAACTCATAATTTTAAATCCTGGGGACCGCTAATATGAATTTTGACTGACAGTGGCTTTTGGTGGGAGAGAGAGAGAGAGAGATCTGATCTAACCTCTCTCTCTTCCTCTCCCTCCCCACCTCTTTCTCTCTCACACACACACAGAGGCAGGGGTGGAATTCAAATTTCTTAACCTGTTCTGTGGGCATAGCCTAATTTGTGGGTGTGGCTTGGTGGTCATGTGCTTGGCTGGGTATGGCTTGTATGTAAATATTATAAATATTTATGTAAATATTGAATTTTTTTATTAAAAAAGAGCAACTTTTACCCAAAATCAGGCAAAGCAGGCAGATTGAGTTGCTCACAGAATCACAGATTCATTCAGAGATCTGTGTTTCTGGCTACCTGAATCTGTCACATAAAATTTGCTTGCAAGCAAACTCATCAAATTTGCTAGCAAGCAAACTCACAAAATTAACTCACAACATACCATGTATGTAAATATTGAATTTTTATTTAAAAAAAGAGCAACTTTTACCCAAAATCAGGCAAAGCAGGAAGGCAGATTGAGTTGCTCACGGAATCACAGATTCACTTAGATATCTATGATTTTGCCATGGGCTACCTGCACTGAATAATAGAAGCTTCAGTCCTAAGGAAGGTTCAGTTCTGCTTAAAAGCAGAGCTGAAGATCTAAAGATTAGCTAGAAAGCAAGAAATCCAATGGTTTCCTGCTTTCTAGCTAATCTAAATCTCCCTGCACAGCAAAACAGCTGATGGTTGGGGGGAAGAAAAAAGAAAAATAGCAACTTAGCAGGCAAGTTTCCCAGGTAAGGAGTGAGTGGGCGGGAAGGGTTCCTGTGGGCCATGTGGGCGGTGCAGCCTTGTGTTCCCGTGCAGCCTGGATTAATTGCTTTGGTGGGTGCTCTGGGGGTGACATTTCTCTGTGGCCCACCAAAAAAATTTCGCGGACCACCAGTGGGCTGCGGACCACCAGTTGGCGACCACTGGTCTAGAGTGAGGGAGACTCAGGCTTAAATCCAGTCCAAGACATGGAAATTCCTTGCATAACTTTGGGCCAATCTCTCTTCCTCAGTGTAATCTATTCCATAGGCTTATTACAGAGAGAAAACATTCAGGGAGGGGATACCATATCTGCTATCATGAATGCTTAAAAGAAAGAAAAATTATAAATCAAGCAAATAACAAGCTTGTCGGCCTGATTCTATTTCTTTCATTTCAAGCACTGTACCAGATAATAAATAGCATCTAAAATCAAATTAATTTCATCACACTCGTATCAGAAGCATCAAAGCACTTCCCGTGGTCAGTGAAAATACCATTGCCTTGGGGACCTCCAGTTGGAGGGATCCTTTCATGTCCCCAGCAGGAGCTGGCTGCAATATCTAGCATCCCGTTGATCACCAGAGTTGATTCAATTGCTCTGGCCAGCTAGACAGGTGTCCCCTTCCTCCCTCATTGCTCCATGTGCATCCCTCTTGAAGCTGTGTGTTCAGTAGAAGAGGACAACCACCGCGGATAGGAGTGTACCGATCTTTGGTCAACGGTATATGATAGCTACGCTCCCCTGCTAGAACCTCCAAATAAATCAAATTAATGAATAAGCCATATAAAATTGTCATTCTAAATATGCTTACTTGGGAATAAGTCCCACTGAAAATTGTGGAATTTTATATTGATTTTTCACTTTATAAAAAATTCAGAAAAAACCAACAATAATTAAAAACTTGATTAAAATACAACATCTGTTTTAAAACAAGGTTTAAGCATTTGTGTGTGAGTATTTTAAAAAAAAAATCTAAGCATGCATTACATTTCACAGTAAAGAATGCATTGTCCTTCTAATAGTTACATTCATAGTCCTCCACTTACGACCACAATTGGAACCAGAACTTCTGTCATTAAGCAATGTGATTGTTAAGTGAGTCATATCCAACTTTATGATCTTTTTTGCTGTGATCATTAAGGAAATTACACAGTAATTAAGCAAATCCAGCTTTTCCTGGGAAGGTCAGAAACAGTGATCATGTGACCTCAGGATGCTGCAGCCATCATAAATATGTTCCAGTGGCCAAGCACCCAAATTTTGATCACATGATTCTAGGGATGCTACAGTGGTCATAAGTGATCTGACTGGTCATAAGCTTCTTTTTCCAACACCATCATAACTTTAGTCATTAAACAGATGGTTTTAAATCAAGAACTGCTTGTAGTGCCATATAATTATTCAAGAACCATTTTTTTCCTATGTTATTTTCAAAATTAAACTTTACCAAGCTTCAACATGACCTCATGAATACATCCAAACAGTTTTCTTGACAGTGGTTTGCCAATGTCTTGTTCTGGAATTTTTTCTTGTCTAGACTGCAGTCATCCAAATGCTAATCCAGCTTAAACATTTGAGCTCAGCCAATTTCAGCTACATTCTGCCAAGTAGCTATGCCTTTCCAAATCTTTAGAAAATGGAAAGAGTTAGCTTTCTACCTTGTGACTGATAGTTATCAAAAGCATTGCAGAGCAGTTGAAGCTAAAATATCTGAAGAACAAATTAATCAGAGGTGTTCTGAGTAAACTCTATAAGGCAAAAATGATAATATAGCTTTTGTATTGTTACTGTGATGTTAGACACACGTAAGACACACAGTTTGCACCACAATGCGGTGCACATTTCATCATTCCACTCTTCCCCAAATATGGACGCCCATATATTCCTGATCAAGAAAAACAAACATTGCAAGCAGTAAGAAAGCCATCTGCTTATGTATTAATGTCTGTCTGGCAATGCTCATATTGCCTTACTGCATTGGATAGTGTTACTGTTAATAATACATCCTGACTTATGTTTCTAGTTCTTCTGCATGAACAACTGTAGACAATTAGATAAGTATCCAGAGTCTTTCCTTAGGAGGAACATATTACAGAAAATCAATGAATAAATCACCTTTATTCACCACATAGATTTGATAAACTGTCCTTGAAGCATAGATTTTAATGATCTAGAAATTTCTCTCTCTCTCCCTCCCGCCCTCTCTGTTGTTTTGATGCTTACCTAAGTCTTTCTGAGCTTAACACACTAGTGATAGTATCTCTCCCAATGCTATATGCAGAAATAGTTGCACTAAAACTAGACAGGATACAGGACTCTCAAGAGTCTGGTGAATTTTCAGCCTTTAATTTTGCAGTTTATTATGTTTAGTTTAGTTTAGTTTCATTGCACCTCGTACAACGAAATCAAACTTCATCTTCAGTGCACATCATGACCATGACCATGAAAATAAATACAAACACACATTCTTCACCCTCCACACATTGAACCGAAAACCCCCAACACCGCACCAATACTACACTATACAGCAGAATTCAAAAGAGCTACTGCCCTGGCATAGAAGCTATTTTTCAGCCTATTTGTCCTTGTTTTTATTATTCTGTACCGTCTGCCAGATGGTAATAGTTCAAAAAAAGGGTTCCCAGGATGAGATAGATCTTTGAGAAGGCAGTGGGAGCTATAAAGCTCTTCCAAAGAGGGGAGAGGGCAACCAATGATCCCCTGGGCAATGAAGTCAACCCTCTGGAGTGCTTTCCTATCTGCCCCTGTGCAATTGGCAAACCACAGAGGTGCAGTAAGTTAAAATGCTCTCTATGGTGCAGCGGTAGAAGGTCACCAGCAGTTTTTCATTCAGTTGTTGTTTTCTGAGAAGCCTCAGGTAGTATAATCTCTGCTGGGCCCTTTTGACCAGGGCTGCAATGTGGGCACCCCAGGTCAGGTCCTCTTTTAGGGTAACACCCAGAAACTTAAAACTGGCCACTTGCTCCACTCGGTCTCCATTGATAAACAAGGGCTGGATGTCTGATCTGTTCCTTTTATAGTCCACTATAAGCTTCTTGGTCTTATTGGTGTTGAGGACCAAATTATTGTCTCCACACCACGAAAGCAACTGGTTCACCTCATCTCGATAGGCAGACTCATCCCCACCGGAGATGAGTCTCACCACTGTTAACACAAATTATATATATACTTTAAAAATAAGCTTTCAACACAATATTTTGAGTAATGTAATGTGAACATTATATATTCAGTTACCCTGTCACAGTAAAACTAAAAAAAATGGTCCTACAACTTTTGTTTGCTTTGTAGCATCTGTTTTGTGGGAAGGGAGGACTGACAATAATCATAACAATTAGCGATAGCATGCAGTTTGTGGAATTTAATCCAAAGTCATTAGATTCCCTCTAACCAGCGCTGATTAGCTATCATAATACCTTTCTTGCTGCAGAATAGATAAGTTGCTTTCATTTACATATTCACTGGGAAGGTTATAGAGTGAGCTATGACCTGAGATCTTTAATTCTATTATAATACCATGCAAAACAAATTGGGAATAATTCTCATTTGGAGGTATATCACTAGAAAATTGTTCTGCTACTTTTTCATCTCCTAGCAGAGACTACCCTCTGTTGGAATGAAAAGGAAAATCAAGTCTACTATATTATTCAATTGATCTAAGCTTAAAAATGTGACAGCTACTATAGATATTAAACATTTTACAATTATAACCTTACTTTGTTGTTTTCATTTATTTCATCCATGTAGCAATAAATGCCACCTCTGATTTACCCCTGCCTTCCTTCTAAGTTAAGAAATGTTCCTATTTTTGTTAACTTATTTTTCAGAGCAATAATCTTTTTATTTGCAAACAATGATGCTGAAAAAAATACTTGCCTTTGTTATTCCAGGATCCTTCTGTAAATAAATACATTTCAGTTAAGCTTTAGTAAAGGCATAAGAGGGCTAGTGTTATTTATATATAATCTGTATCTATAATGGTCCATTTTTATGTACATAATCTCCCTAAATTTTATAAAATTGCAATCGCACACATTTTTGGTTCTTAGTGGTAGAAAGCTGTTCTGGACAAAGACATTAATATCACAAACAAAATAACTGCATACATTAAAAGCAATGTTTGCTGTATTTTCATCTCTGTTCCAAACACATGTAAATTTAAATAGAGTCTCAGAAGGGTATTTGTATTTTATTTTGATTATTAAAATGGAAGACTTTTTAAGAAGTGTTTTCTGCCCTTTCCTTATAGTTACCGCTGTTTGGCACTTTTGTACTGGAGAATGTTTCGGCTCAAAAGAGACCATGCTGTAAAATATTCAAAAGCTCTAATTGAATATTTCAAGGTACGTTCCTGCTCTCACCAAGCCCAGGTCATGCGCTAGTCCCTCTCTTTCAATCATGTCATTAGTTGTGTTTGGAAAAGATTAAAAACAGGAATGCTATGCTGCCATCTTGAGTCTTGGAGAAAGGCAGGATGTAAATATAAGATAAACCAATTGCTATGTATTATTTTACGGTTACATTTTCTTTCATTTTTCTGTTTTATCATTTATATGGTATTGTAACTAAAAATTGCACTGAGTACTAAATAAATATTTATTGATAAATATTTATAGATGTTTATTTCAATTTTTTTGTATTTTTTTTCTGTCTCCAGAATTCATCTAAAGTTGCTCAGGCACCATCTACCTGGAGTAGTAGTGCAAAGTAAGTTTACTATTTTCCTCATATGCTCCTTGTGTTCCAGATCAAAACATTTCAGATGGATGCACTTTGTTGGGGAAGCTAATACTAAACAATCATTCAGCTATTAATGCTCACAGTATTCCATCTGTGGGCACTTTGAGATAATGTTTCATTGTTGCTGTTAATCTTTGTTTATGGTAACTCCTTGACAATAAAAAAGAGGCACTTTGCAGCTTATTTTGCTAAAAAAAAGTTAAACAAAGGTAACTTGAATGAAATGTGAAGATTACTTCACACATTTCTAAGCAAGAAACCTGAGTCTGCCACCGAAGGCTTCCTCAATTGGAGCCCTCCAATTGTTGTAGGGTTCCCATCATCCCCAGGCAATTGACAGGCCAAAAAGTATAAAGGCCATGATCCAATTTTGAAAATATCTACCATACTCATATTTTATATATGTAATAAATTAAATGTGCAATTTTAATTTACCATTTGTCTAAAAATGCACACAAGCAAAATAAAATGTTAAAAGACTAATATTTGCAACCTAAAAGCTGCTTTTCTGGTAGTCTCGATTCGTTTGTCATGCTTTATATCCTGAAACAACATTAACTACGTGTTGAAAAGTACAGGGGAAGAGCCAAATTTGTTTCAAAGCAGAACATAGGCTAAACATGTGTAAAATCCTAAACGGGATGAGTTCTTCAAATAATTTATTTTTACTTATATTGTGCATAGTAGTAATATTGTTGAATCGACTGTTCCAGGTGTACAGGAACTCCTTCTCCCATATCACCCAGTTTATCTCCGCTGAGCTCAGTTGGGAGCACCGGAGCTCCTTCCCCTTCCTCCATCATCAGCATTCCTCACCGAATACACCAGATGGCAGCTAACCATGTTAGTATCACTAACAGCATCTTACACAGTTATGACTACTGGGAGATGGCTGACAATCTTGCCAAGGAAAACCAAGGTGTGTGATAAGAAACAGTGGGTTGAAACGCTAAAATGTCATATTGACCAGAATTTAAGTCTAGAGCTCTGAATCCCACATTTGCTGATAAAGCGGGTTTGAGTCCCCACCTAATTCTGATATGGCTTCTTACCTTGGATGTTTCTCCCAAAGCTTCAGAGCTAAACACTAATATTGCAATATAAGCAAGAAAGGAATCCCTTTGCAGCACAAGTCTTAAATATTCCCAGGACTACAGCAGAAGCGGGCAGTCCCTGAGTTACATTTTGGTTTCCAAGCACAAACATTGCCTGGCATTTTCTATATCTCAAATAGAACTAACAGAACTAATTGACAGGGTTGAAAGAGACCGTGTAGGTGTTCTAGCCCAACCCCCACCTCCAAGCAGGAGTCCCTACACTATTTCTGACAAATGGCAGTCCAGTCTCTTCTTGAAAGCATCCAGTGATGAAGCTCCCACAGCCATTGGTTCCATTGGTTGATTGCTGTCACTGTCAGAAATTTTCTCCTTATTTTTAAGTTGAATCTCTCCTTGATCAGTTTTCATCCATTATTCCTTGTCTGGCCTTCAGGTGCTTTGGAAAATAGCTTGACCCCTTCGTCTCTGTGACAGCCCCTCAGATGTTGGAAAACTGCTATCATGTGTCCCTTGGTCTTTCTCTTCCCTGGACTAGCCATACCGAGTACCTGCAACCGTTCACTGTATGTTTTAGTCTCCAGTCCCCTAATCATTTTGGTTGCTCTTCTCTGCACTTTTTCTAGAGTCTCAACATCTTTTTTACAGTGTGGTGACCAAAACTGGATGCAGTATTCTAGGTGTGGTCTTACTAAAGCTTTATAGAGCGGTATTATTACCTCACTTGATCTTGATTGTATCCCTCTGTTAATGAAATTTAGGATTGCATTGGCTTTTTTGGCTGTATTTTTTTTAAAGTGAGAGAATATTTGTGGTCCTTCTCCCATATGCTTCCAGAAGCCTAAACAAGTCCTAAGGTGCTGCATTGTCCGATCTTGAGAAAGAAAGTTTAGCATTTGCACTGGCCAGCCTCTTAGCTCACATCCTTTCTGCGCTGTTAATACTTGCTGGAGCTGGGAATGCTGGTGTATAGAAGCAAAACCTAGAAGGGACATTGATGGACATGAAGGAGGAACCAAAATGAGAGGGCAGAAAAATGTTCCCCATTGTTGGTTTATAATTAAGCAAAATTATGACAATAGCTTTTCTATTTCTTAGTAAAAGTGTTCAGTGTGTGCTTGATTAAACCTTTGAATATCAGTTAATCTTTGTTTAGAGTACTTTCATAAAATATTATCTGCTTGGGATTTCCAAATCAATTAAATACCTGTTGCACAGCAAGGATTAATGAGTCTAATTTATTTTATTATTTTCTTTCCTAGATTTCTTTAATGATTTGGATGCACTGATGGGAGCTATCACATTGCACAGCTCTATGGAGCATCTGGTTCAGTATACACAGCAAGGCCTTGACTGGATAAGGTGTAGTGCTCAGTTATCCCCATGATAGTTCTCCTCGCCTGGACACTAAACTCACAATATGGATAATTCAGTTATTCTGGACACTGTGCTACAGAAAAACTCAACTGCAGCATTGCTTCAAACACAATGTGAATATTTTGTTAACATTGGACAATATTGTTTCAGAAAGCAAAAATAGGTCTGGGTATATTATGCAACTTTGTCTTTTCCGGACCATTGTTTTTTTAATTATCTCCAATTATCACTTCCTTAGCAAGAAACTTAAGCATAGCTATATTAGAAAAACTCTCCCACACACAAGATACACATTCCTCCAATATTTAGAAAGCCAAAGCTTAGTTTTATGGATTGATTTATTCAAATTAAATGTAGTATCTGTTGCTAATAATCTCTTAGAACAATTTTTCTCAGTATTTATGGATCTCTATATCTCTATGATTTCTATAGATCTTATTTATAAAGAGAGGCTTACTGAATGATTAAGGACAGCTTCAGTGACAAATTCTGAGTAAAATAAAAGATTGTTTATTTTACATTTTAAAAGGAACTTGTGGCCATTAACTTTGCCAGGCAATATTTGGATGCCAGTTTGCTTGCAAACTGATCGCCTTCTTTCTATCATCTTATTAAGTAGTAGCTTTGAAATTGGGAGCATTAGCAGTTTTGGAGTTCTGGTATTCAATATGCATTTTTTACAGATTTGTTGGACATATGATATCAGAAAAATGCAACATAGAAATTATAAATATGTCTGTTACTTGCAACTCTGAAACAATCATCCTTGTGAGTTCTTCATGATGGACCCGAATGCACAGAGAAAGGTCTATGACCTTTTGTGCTCTTAAACAGCAGCAATGTTCACTATTTGTCCTTCAAATCTTGTTTTTTTAATAAAGCCAGGTTTACACTTTTGCAAATAGTTTATTAAGCAAAAACATATTTTTAAAGAGTAGAGAAGGATGAAGTGATTACATACATCAGAACTTTATTAAAGTGTTAATTTTTATGTAGAACAGCATTTCAAAGCCAACTGTAGCTGATTCCTCCCAGTTCCAAAGCAAAGGAGCATTTTAATATAAAGTTTAAAATAATAACTTACTTGTAATATTTTTTCCGCATCAAGAAGGGCTCCATTAGACTGGTTTAACTGAGGCACCTGATGGATCCACTTGGTTTCCAGAAAGTGCTGGGAGAATTCTCTGAATCTTTGGTGGATAGGTCATTCAAGGCTTTGGTTCTTTCCTGGAATGAGGGTATTTCATTGGCCTTAGATAAGGATTGCACTTGAAAGCCACTTGGTACACACTGATTTTGGTGAGCTCCTTGGTTTTCTGAGGTGCTCTGAAAAATGAAGCATTAAAAGAGACACCTAGAGCCCCACTGGAGAAAGACAAAGAATATGTCCAATCAAACACTTTTACAAGCCTATATTAGATCTTACGTCATGCAATAAGGATGGCAAAGTGTAATTATTTTTCTTCACTTACTGCATTTGCAGAATGTACTTTAGCACTCCCTTGTAGAATGATTATAGAATTTTCTATTAAGGCATCCTGCATATTTCTGGGACTATCCTTCTCCTTTTGTTTTCTAGTAAGTAATCAGTAAAATTTTACAAAGTTAGCTCACTCTTATGTCGTAGCTGTATCGTTTTATCACCTTGTCATAGGTACAACTTCTGTATGGCTGTGCTAGTCCAGTAGAATGGCATTCCTACTACAGTTTGAATGGCTTAGAACCCTATTGGGCTTCTGTAATCTCTGAGAATTCAGCTTTTCAGAATTCACTGGTAGTCTTTCCTGATTGATTAATCCTGTAGAATTGGTTATTTTCTCTGACATATGATCAAGCAGCATTATGATCTGTTTTGTTTCTTCTATTGCTGTTTTATGGGTATTTCAACCTTAGTATTATCAAAACATCTTGAGGGGATCAAAAGTACATATTTCAGGATCCTCTGTTAAAAGAGGCTCATAGTAGATTCCTATGCTGAGTTCCTAAAATACTAAATTCTGGAATAATTGAGTAAATTAAGTGCTGATTATTGAAAACTATAGAAAAAAATGCATTCATTTATATAACTAATTAAATATTATATATCTTAGATTCTAGAAAAGTTATATCAAAAAAGGATAAACTCAAGACTATAATTAGGCAAATAAAATAAGGTTTTAAAATTATAGAAAATTACTGCACATTATTGGCCCCTTCTTGATTTAAGAAGAAACAGAAGGGAAGATATAGATCTGCAACCAGAAAAAATAATTTATAGAACTACTTCCTCAATAGAACCATCAATATCAAGGATTGAAAAGGACTTGGTCCAAAGTAATTGGCACACTGCGATACCAAAATATCTTGGACAGCACATAGAAAACTTGCACATTGACAGAATTTCCCTCTATCAATTGCACAAGGCTACACTGCTTGGACCTACACTGATAGTATGCTGATAAATTATAGCATTCTATATTCTTGGGATGAACTCAATGTGTATAAAGGCTAACACTAGCTAAAAAATTAGCAGTTATGATATCATATTACTATTCATATAGTAATCAGATAACACTTGCCTATCCCAGGTCCTTGGGAAGAACTTGATAGGTGGATAAAAATGCCAAATTCAGTCTAAGCATGTGCTGACTATGCAATCATTTTTGTGGTAATTTAGTATGTACAAGAAACCAACAATATAATAACTCATATAAGTAATGTCTAAGTAAAACTGGTGAGCAATAATGTTCAAAGGCCTTTCTAAAGAGTTTGATCTTTAAAAAGATTCCAGAAGATTATCACAGAAGAGATTAAGCTAATTTTTGAGGGAGATTGTTCCTTGTGCCATGATAGAGGAGCAATACTTTCTGGCCTCAGTCTTCATCACCTCAAGGAATTAAGGTATTATAAGTAAAGAATCCTAGGACAGCCTTCTCAGACAAATCAAATTGAACTGGCTTAGTTTATTTAATAGTATGGTCATAGACCAAACACACAAAATTTTAAAAAGAAAAAAACACAGATATTGAAAGCCAATTTGTGCCTCAACTAAGCACATCTGAAGGAACAATTAAGTCCAGAACTGTCTAATTGTCATTATGATAGTACAAAACTTAACTACATTTCCGGAGACTCCCAGTTGGGTTGTTTAGTAAGTAATGCCCAATTGCCAAATGAGAATAGATAGTTTGTAATGAGAAAGGAGGTAAGCACTACCTCCAGAGTTATAGACAGAGCAGTTCAGAAATACGTGCACTACTGTTTCAATTGCAGAGTCTGAGTAGATACACACATGCTATTATTGAATGGATTCTGCTGAAGCCAACACTGAGGCAAAACATCCAGACTTATCAGTGTGAACACCCTCATGTGAGCCAAGACGAGTAAATTATATTTGTAGTCTGCAAACCATCCACTATCCCAACAACTTTGATAAGATTCCTGTTATAACTTTATATTGTTACCCTATGGTTCTTAGTCCATTTTTAGCACACCCTTTCTCTTAATTAGAAACCAGTTATGGTTCTTTTGGTGCCAGCATGGTTATGGAAAACAGAAGAAGCAATAGAGTGTCAGTTTTCTTCTAAGGCTTTGCCCAACTCTGTTCACATCCAAGCAACTTAAGTACAATCCTTCCGTATGGCATTACAGTGGCATGTTTTATTGTTTACATTGAACAACGTAATAAACTAAAATAGGGTGTACAGTAATTTATGCTGTAAACTATATGTGTGTGTATGTACATTGAAATCATTTTCCTCCTAATCCGCAAAGGTGCTCCAGAAAGTAACAGCAATATTTCTTGTATGACGTGGACCGCTCTTTTGCTTTATTTTCCAAGTTTCCTTAAAGTTGGGGAGATAATTTTACGTAGTTGAAATATATCTATATCTATATATGCGTTTATGTGTATATGTATATGTAATGTGTGTGTGTGTGTTTATATATATATGTATACATATATATATATATATGTAGGTCTAGGTGTGTTCGGGTCTTTTCCCGTGTAAAATTAAGACTATCTTGGCAACGTTTCGGCAAGGTCCCACTTGCCATCCTCAGGCTGGTGCTTTCAGCTTCGTGCCAGTGCAAGCAGTGTAAGCATGAAGCCGAAAGCACCAGCCTGAGGATGGCGAGTGGGACCTCGCCAAAACATCGCCAAGATACTCTTAATCTTACACGGGAAAAGACCCGAACACACCTAGATCCACATACCTGTACCTATGAAAATCTACGAAATATATACATGTACACACGCATATATGTATATATGTATATATAGCATTTTAATTATTTTATAAATAATTAATTTATAAATAATTAATTACTTATACCTAAATTAGAGTAGCAATGTCAATATTCATCCAAAGACTACATTGTCAATTACGAAAGACGATCATGCTAATTAAACACAAAGTCAAAAATGTATTCAAACAAGCAAATAGGTTCGTGTTAATCACAGTATATTTTTTATCGTTTAGAAAGTTTTGTGAATTCAGTTGTGTTGATTAGTTTATGGCTCCGTGTGCTGTATAAACCAGGAAGTGGGTTTGTTTAATGACCAGCTTAAACGTATTGTGTGATCATAGTTGATAAGTCTACAGCAATTTTCCCAAGCAATATAACAAAGACTGCAATAATATCTGCACCACTATCAGCGAATGCTTCTTTACTGATCTGAATGAAACCAGATGTTTTATCTTAATGGGTCATTTGACATATTACTTGTACTGGTATTTCCTTTGAACTACATTGGTATGGAAAGGTTCTAGTTTCTTGAAGTTCTGCCTGAGTCAGAGCAAATAGTTTATACACAGATATTGGAACTCAGTGTTCCCCGCAAACTGGATGACAATTATATAATGTTCACATCATTTCAGTATTTTTCTGCTTTCTGTATCAAACTGGCTTCATTGCTGAACTGTTATAAGCAATGCATTGGATCTTATTTTATAAGAAGAATAATGTGAGAAATATGTTTAAATTCTGTTCCATGGCTAAATTTTTATGTACATTGCAGTGATGAAATTATTGACAAATTGTTTTGATGCTTGTAACTTTTGGTCTTTCCACCATTCATTCAAAATTCATGTAGCACAGTTGCTGGAATGGTGAAAAAAATCCTACTGTAATGTAACAGTATGGGCCTTAAGGATTTGTGTGTGTATGTTTTTTTTTTTTTTTAAGAAAAAGCACTTTTATATTTAAAAGTTAATATTAATTCATCAATAAGATTACTTTTTTAATGTGAAAATAAACCATTAATTCAATACATGTGACAATATTGTTTCCTCTGGGTTTTTTGTTTTCTTTTCTTTTGTTTTTTGAAAGCATCCTTTGACATTCAGCACATAGGCTTGTTTCACTTTCATGACACACCTGAGCTGTTTTTTTCCTGGCTCGCATCTGAGTGAATGAATCTACAAAGGAGCCAAGTCTTTGAGACTAAATGGTGCCTCAATGCTCCAGCCAACAAATTTGGAGGGGTGCTTCAGTCACTTCACACAACACCTTGCAGATTAGTTCAGACAACTCTATCAAAAATGGTTTTGAACTTTATCAGTTACCTGGGATCGGGACTCTTGGAGATTTTAGTCGCAGATTGAAAGTTACTGTATGAATCCCAGATTTGCTTTGAAAAAGAAGCTATAACTTTAAGGTACTAGTTTGTCAAGCCAACACATCTGCAGAAGTCAAAAAAGTCAAACTAAGGTTAAAAAAAAAATCCTACATTCAAAGCATCTCTCTCACGCACACATTAAAAAGAGTTGAGGCTTCAACCATGCAGGTTTTTTTTTCCTGCTAATTAGAACTTTATTACTCCTTGCTCCCTGCCTTGGATGCATATGTATCCTATCTAACGAAGGAGAGCCACTGCAAGGCTATTCATGTTCCAGAATTATCAGGAATGCTATGTTGTTTTCTGGCAACCAGTTCCAGAACAAGCATGCAGTGTAACTTTCATTTAATGCTCATTCTGTACGATGTTAAAAGTGACTGGTCAACAATGGTTAAAGTCAAGAGAGTTCCAAACAGTGACCAAGTGTCGAATTTTTCCCCATTCCTTTGCAGATATTACTCCCCAAATATTTCATGGATGCTCTCCAGAAAATGCTTTCTAATCCAATATCAAATAAAGGGACAGAGTTCAATGAAAGAACCTTGGCTGGGCCTCCTGAAGATCCCAGCTTAATTTCCTATCTTCCCCATCTCAGGTAGAACAGAGCAAAACTCTATTCTGAAACTTTCAAGGGCATCTGCCAAGGATTTTAGGTGATGTTGAGGTAGATGGGCTGTAGGCTACCATGGCAATGTCTTATCATCCTATTCTATAATATGGGACTCTTTGCTCAAATTTATGCAAAAGGAAAAATCACACATAGAAGAAAAATAGACAATGTTACTGTTTTTAATAGCCGTGTATCAAATTTTAATTGGCTAGTCTTTTTTACTTCTCTCCATTATGAGCAGAAGGCATCATTTTAGCAATTTTATATAGCAATTTTAGACCCCATGAATCTTTGACTTGACACAATATTAAATATTTCTTGAGTTTTGTGTTATTCTGTCTTAAGCTTTCATTTTTGTAATAGCAATAGTAGTAGGGTTTACATAACTGTCTTGAAATATTTAACGGGCTTTACATTAATGTGCTTTTGTGCAGTATTTGACACAGCAGAATTATCTTCACATCAGCTACATGATCAACAGAGTTCATGGAATATGTGAGTGAAAGACTTATTTAATGCCATACCCATTACACAGCTAATATGCATTGACTTCCTTTCTTCTTTTTCTGAGAACTGGGTGGACATGCAAATGGCTGTGTTCTACATTTGTATTTAGGCATGATGTGTGTTCCTTTCGCTTAGCATGTTGCCTACCCTGGCCGTTATTTATTTACAAATTATGTTAATGGTTAAGGTTAGAGTGTGAGGTGTAAACTGTGTGATTGTTAGCTTAGTCCACAGAGAACAGTGTCTGGAAGAGGCAGGGGGTTGCAAGCAGGGAGAGACAAGAATTTTATAAGGCCCTACTATGTGGAATGTCGCAGGGGTTGGTACTCTCTCCTCCCCTATTTAACATCTACATGAGATCACTAATAAATTCATCCATCACCATGAAGTGTAGTATCATCAATATGTCGATGATACCCAATTGTATATCTCTAGTCTTGGTGAATTAAGCAAGAGTTAAGTCTTATCCAGTATCTGGTGCTTTAAGGGCCTGAAACCAACAGGCTTCAACTGAATCCTGACACGATCGAGTAATTCTGGATGTTGAGACTGTCCCGTTCTAGGATTATATCTTTCTTGGTGCTAGATGGGATTGCGTGCAATCTGGTGGTCTTCCTGGATGCAAGACTCCTGCTTGAAGAACAGGTGGCAGTCCTGGCTAGGAGGCCTTTGCACAAGTTTGTATTTTGTGCCAGTTGTGCCCATTTCTAGAATGAGGGGGCTCTTGTTACTCACTGTCCCTCATACCCTGGCTACAGGGGTGGGATTCTACCAGTTCGCACCTATTCGCTAGAACCGGTTGTTAACATTCTAAGCAGTTCAGAGAACCAGTTGTTAGAAGAAATTAATGGCCTAATCCTGTAAGGAAGGCAGGAAGGAAACATTCTGGTGTTGCTTACAGAAACTGTCTCTCTGTTAACCCTTATTACATTCTTGGCAGGACTAGACTTCCTGTCTCTGGAACTTCTCTGAAGGTTTTTTTTCCTTCTTTGCTGGTACTTTGCTTGTGTGGAGTGACCAATCAAAATTACAATGGCACTGAAAAAAGTGACTTATGACCATTTTTCACACTTATGACTGTTGCAGTATCCCCACAGTCATGAGAGGCCAGGCGAGGAGATGCGTGCCTCAATGTGAGTGAAGTTGAGTTGGCCACACCCAGCCAGTCACATGACCACCAAGCCACACCCACCACCTTAGCCATGCCCACAGAACTGGTTGTTAATTTTTTTGAATCGCACTCCTGCCTGACTACCTTCAGATTGGACTACTGTAATGCATTTTTGTCAGAGTATATTCATGAACTGGAATAGAGCATGGTAACAAGGTCAGCCAATGAATAGGTATAGCAACTAAGTCAGCCAATGAGGACTGTTTTGGAAACTGAAACTAGAAGTAGCTGAGGCTGGAAACTGAAACTAGAAGTAGCTTAGGCATGGCGGCTATGTTAAGATCTGTAGCTCTGAAGCTATGTTAAGCTTTGAGTCTGTCTATTGAAAATGGAACTGCTTCTCTCCTCTGCTGTGTATAATGCTTGCCTGTTGAACTAAAGTGAAACTGATGTCTGTTTCTGAGCTGCTGAAGTTGCTGCTGAAGCTCTGAACTTGTAACATGTTTGCTGCTGTTTGAGTTTGCTCAATGTTGGAGAAATCTATAACTGATTTGTAAAATCTACTTATTATGTTTATAAAGACGTTAAATGAAGCATCACCCATCTGTGTTTATTTTTCTGGCGCTGAATTAATGCTGCAGAACTCTGAACAATTTTAGGTGAGGCTACGCTTGAAAAAGTATCTGGAAATTTTAGCTGGAGCAAAATGAAACTCTGTGAGCTGTTTGCAAGGACCATTGGTTACCAGTTTGTTTCTGATCCAATTCAAGGTGCTGGTGTTCACCTTTGCACCCTTTCTTGACATAGAACTGGATTATCTGCCTCTCTTTGATTTCATCTTCCCATCCCATTAGGTCTAGCAGAGAGGCATGTTATGGGTACCATTGGCTGGAGAGCTATGTCAGGTCATAAACAACAGGTCTTTTCTGCTGTGGCACATGCACTGTGGAATTGTCTCCTCCACCCCCACCCCACCTCCCGGGGGGTGGAATAAAGACAGCCTCATATCTTCTGAGCTTCCGCAGGCCCCTTTAGACCTGGTTACGCCTGCAGGCCTGAGGCCCCTAGGGAATGGGTGAACATGTGAGGTTGCTCCCTTATTATTAACATCACTTCACCTTCTTCTTTGTTCTTGCTCTGTTTTTATAGATGGTCTTAATGTTTTCAATTAATTAATGTCAATGGCTTTTAGGTATTTATTCGCTGTTCAGCTTTGTTGTATGCCACCCAGTCACTTGCTTGGTGAGATGGTTGATCACATAAATTGGACAAATAAATAAAATATATAAATACAAATATATTAAATATAAATATAGTTTATACTTATATTTTAATCTCCAAATGTACCCACATCTATGGAGTAGACAGTGACTAGAAAAGACCTGCAAGAAATGTTATTTATAAAGGAATACTATATAGCAGTAAATGGAAGCAATCTAAGATGCAACAGGCTAGGCTATGTTCCTGCAATGCAGCACTGTCTTATATGAAAGAACAACTGACTGACTTTAGCATTATAAAGCTGGAGTAATGTGATATTTTCCCCATTATATTCAGTTGTCCTAGTGGAATTATCTGGTTTCAGTAAGCTTATGCTGCCTTACATTGTCTCCCAGATGCTGTTCCTTAGTTCAAACTTCTCAAAGCTGTGGCTGCTATTGCTGTTGTTAAGCTCATTTTCAGAGATCCAAAAAATTTATGAGTTCATAAATCACAGAAAGAAAGTATTTTCACCGTGGATGGCTCTTAGTGGCACCAGTGCTATCAATCAAAAAGCATGCTGCACAATTTCTGCTTTCCTTTTGCCAACAGATTTTTTTTTTAATTATGGGAGGCATGGAAATTAGAAGTAGAATAGCAGCAGAGAAAGAAAAATTACAGAACAATAGGTGAAAGCAATGCTATCTGGACCACACCCAGGCTTTATGTATTGTACAAATGAAGTGTTGCGGTTACACAATAAAAGCCCTAACAGCAGCCTAAATCACATTTCTGCTGCAGCATTTTCAGCATCTTCAAAGAGATTAACAGAGATTTGGATAAGACTTTGTTTCTCATCTAGGATTTAGATTTGCAGAGAATGTTTATACCAATACGAAGGACAGGATTTTACCTTGCTTCTTCCCATTTTAATTAAATATTATTTTTTAAAATGTGTCAAATGAGATACTGGTGACAGGGAGCACTCTACTTATGAATAAAATTGAAGCTTTGCAACACAAGAGCTTAGAATGCTACAGAGGTTCTCTTAAAATAGCCAAACCTGTTCAAATCTGGAGGAATACCTGGATGTTATACAATAGGTCCTATAACTGTCATATCTCTATAAGGAGCATCTCAAGTCAAAAAAGTTTCAAAACTCTTACCATGTTTCCCCGAAAACAGAACCGGTCTTATATATTTTTTTCCATCAAAAAAGGCACCAGGTCTTATTTTCGGAAGATATCTTCCACTGATTTCACCTCACTACAGTGGCTCCTACAGCCCCACCCAGCAGGATCCTGCTGCCGGCCCACTTCTACACACTTGCTGCCGCTTGGGCACGTCACCCCTGACCTCATTTTATCATCAGAGGCCTTCAGGAAAGGCCTCTGTAGCCCAGAAACAAGGTTTGAATTGACGCACGCATCACCCACAGCCTCCATTTTGCCATCAGAGGCCTTCAGGAAAGGCCTCTGCAGCCAATAACAGAGCTCCAGATTGAGATGTGCAAGGCCTGGCTGCAACTGTCCAAAGGTAAGTAGTAGGTAGCAAGTACATAGTAGGCAGCAGCACCTCCCATCCCCACCCTAGCTTAATTATTACCCATGTGCCTCATCCCACCCCATGCACCACACAGTGGGCGGGGTCTTAACCTGGGCTTATTTTGGGGTATGACTTATATTGGGCACATGTGTACAAATCAAACTAGGACTTATTTTCAGGGTAGGTCTTATTTTCGAGGAAACCCGTTACTTGGAATCAGTCCAGTCTGTGACCATATGCGCCTTCACCTTGACGCAGATCAGATGAGGCCTCCAGAGTTGTTGCCAGAGGATAATATTTAAAGACACAAATGTTTTCTTCGTGCAGCCCTATATATATATATTTAAAATACATGAGAAGTAACCATATCTATTCTATTACATTAAATTCTGTCCAGCCCCACTTAAATAGCCATTCAAAGTGCAAGTCTGATCCTTGACTCACAAAACATCCTGCCTTAATTCATCCATTAAATTGTCTTGTAGAGATCAAAACATCGTGTAAGATCCTTTTTGTATCTTGACAATCTAATCTTATTCATTTCGGCATAGCGCACTGGAGTACACTTGTTTTACATACCAATGGGAAAAAAATATCAAGTAACAAAGGATGGGAAAGCCTGAAACTCAGAAGACCCACAGCTTCTCAGAGTGGACATAACAGGGTTTACATAACATCAGGTAATCTAATTTAGGTGGCTTGCTTTGTTGTATTTTAAACAAATTACAACATCAACACTGAAAAACAAGATGCAATAAAGAGGCATACATGATATATAGCTGTACATAATTTTATATTTTGGTTGGACATCAGGACACAGAGATTTCAGACAGATTTTGATTGGACTCAGGAAAAGTATCCTAGTAGTAAGAGTGTTTAACAGTGAAATGAATTCTTTGGGGTTTACATAAAGATTACATGTCCATCTCCTGGGGATGCTGTAGCAGTGGATTCCTGCACTGGGTGGTAGGAATGATTTTCAAGGTATTAATAAAGAAGAACATTTGAAGCTCAGGGTTGATATGAGGGGTCCTTGGTGCTGTTTGAGACTGCTTGTTTTCATGCAGATGTTTCATCACTGTTACCTAGTTTGGGTCATGAAACATCTGCAAGAAAACAAGCAAGCTCAGAGAGCACCAAGCACCCCTCATGATCTTCAAGGACCTTGGAGACAATCTCCCAGGTTCTTTCCAACATCTCCATTCTATGATTCTAATGATTGATGAGTAATAGTGTGTTTCATTCTGCATTCTAATCATAGAATATTCCATTCTTCCCCTGAAATTGTTCCAGTCTTGCCATCCATCTTCCCACACAAAATTGGAAGAGGGCTGAAAACTCTTTTCCAATCTAATGAAGCACAGTCCAAGTTGCACTGCACACTATCATGTCATCATAAGCATCCTGCTCCAAGTAATAAGGAAGGTGAGAGGGGAAGCAGGATCAGCACCAGATTCAAGCATGACATCCCTGAGGAAAAAGTCCAAGAGCTTCGGATGAAACAGGCTGCATTATATTCCTGGGAATATGCTAATGAATACAAGAACATCAATTACAGTACAAGATTTAGATACAGTACAGCAGGGGTCCCCACCGGTCCGCGGGACCGGTCCGCGGAACAAGTCTTACCGGGCCGCTGGTTGCTGGGCGCCGCCATCTTTTTGGTAAAAAGTGCTTCCGGTGAGCTTTTCCGGGTAGAAAGCTCACCGGAAGCACTTTTCATCAAAAAGATGGCGGCCAGTGCAATTCCGTGAGCTTTTCCGGGTAGAAAGCCATTTTTTTTGACGAAAAAGTGCTTCCGTGAGGTCACCGGAAGCACTTTTTCAATCAAAAAGATGGCGGCGCCCAGTTGATGCCGGTGCACGGGCCGCGGCGCCCAGCTGATGCCGGTACCGGGCCACGGCGTCAAAAAGGTTGGGGATCACTGCAGTACAGTACATGATCTGAGAATACATTGATAGTCAAATCTGTGTACCTGTGAAATAGAAGCAGGGGGTTATATTCAAA